>NW_024884364.1:55125251-55236411 GCF_019232065.1 Centrocercus urophasianus | reverse complement strand
GCTGTCTTGGGGTCTTTGCTCAGACTTGAAACCTGTTGTAATAAGTAACTTGAGTCCCAGGCTATCTAATGGAAAAACAGGATGTCCCTTTGGCAGCCCCAGAGGGAACGGTGCTGTAGGTGGCACTGATGAAGACAGTGCTGAATGCTGGGGAGCAGGGCGATGGTCTTCTCCCACTCCCACTCACATAGCAGCTGATCCCTGTGCACATCTTGTGCTGAAGAGTTTCAGGGAATTGCTTCCAAAGGGCTGTGGACAGAAAAAGCACCTGTAGAGGTCTCTCTTCACTTGGTCTGAGGAGATATATGTGTTGCCAAGAGAACTCTCTGTGCTCTTCTCAAGCGAAGGAAAGCATAGTGATGAAGTTTTTGGAAATATCATTGTACAGATTTAGTTAATTCATCCAGAACCTTTACCATTCAATTTCTTCTACCATTTTTTGAAGTGATGAATTCAAAACATACAGTGCTAATTGTCTGGCAGCTACACCTAAACCCTGTAATAGCTAGATGCTCCAGCAGGAATTGACAGCTCACACATATGGAAAGTGTTACTTACCATAGCCTGAAATTGGGGGAATTATGTGACAAAATTAAATGCTTACACGCTTCCAGGCAGCAGCTCTTATTTTAGTGAAGAACAAAAAAAAAAATACAGTTCCTGCTCAAAGATTTACTGCAGGTAAGTTTGATCAGGATTTTATACCTACAATATACCACTTCAAATTATGCCACCAGGTATATATGGAAACTCATTTGCCTTGATGAATATCACAGCTTGCTTAATACAGCCGACAACAACACAATGCCTTACAGCAGCAGCATTTTGCAAAGAAACACAAACACCCATCTTTTGCATTCTTCTCATAGATAGCCATTTAAAAATACATCTTTGTACGATTAAGTTTAATTAAGCCTACTGGATTCACTTAGCAAAATTTTTCTTCCATCATCAAGATTTTTATTACAATTATTTTTAATTTTTTGATTGTATCCTCTTTTTGCCTTTTTTTTTTTTTCCTGTGAAAGCATGAAAGTATTCAGTTTTTAGAGATTCTGCCTGACAGAATCTGCTGCACTGCTGTGCTCTGCTGAATAGACAACATATCTTATAGGTAAAAAGGCTTAAAAAGGGATTCCTGTGGGTGAACTCCATGATAATTAAGCTGAGAAAGTGTAGGAATTCAGTATATATCAGTCTGGTTTGCTTTCCAAACTCTAGGTTAGTGAGGATTAGGTGCTGGCATGATGTTGTATGCATTCTCAAAATGTCTTTCCTGCAGGGGAATTACAGGAATTACAGGAATGGTGGGACAATTATTTTCTGTTTTGTGAACAACAGAAGAGTACTATTAAAAAAAAAAAAAAAAAAAAAAGCAAAACACACAAAAAAACCCAAACCCAACAAACAACAACAACAATAAAAGCAAGAGGAAAAAGGCAGGCAAGCTGGTCTGAAGAGTTCCCATATCTGAGCAACTGCTGAATTGCTTTCCTGTTTGTAATCTGAATAAATGATGACTGTGAACACTTTTGAATTACTTGCCAGATCACTGCCTGGGAAATGATTGGGGCAAGTATTCCTGAAGCCATTCAGAGTAAATTATGGGTGAAAAAGTGAGGCAGCATATGCATGATTTAGAAACTGGCCAGTAGTTGGCAGAAAACAATGAGAACTGTATCTGGAATTACTCTGGAGCGTAGTTTTCCCTGGAGCTAATCAAGTCAAAAATAAGGTAATATGTAGCACAGCAATAAAAAAAAAAAAAAAAAAAAAAAAGCTGTTGACTAAGAGCCCTACGGCCCTTAAACAACAAATATAATTTCCCTTGTTAAAATAATTCACAGAATTACAGAAGTGTTGGGAGACTCTGGAGATTGACTTCAACTCCCTGCTAAAGTAGGTTGCCTACAGTAGGTTGCACAGGAAACTGTCCAGGCTGGTCTTGAATTTCATCTCCAGAGAAGGAGACTTAACCTCTCTGGGCAGACTATTCCTGTGCTCTTGTCACACTCCCAGTGAAGTAGTTCTTCGTATATGTGTGCAACTATGTGTTCCAGTTTCTGCCTGTTGCCTCTATTGCTGCAAAAATAGTCTGACCCTGTTGACCTGACTCACCAGTCACCAAAGGAAACCCAAAACCAGGAGCCCACTCCAAAGACATTTCTTGGAATTTTGAAAGGCAGATGGAACTTTCAGTCTCATCTGGACATCCAGAGCCTGATCCTATGGGGCCAGCCTGGATCTCCTCTCTCCAAGGAGTCCTTAACATCTCCCTTTCTTGAGAAGCCTCAGCTGTGTCACAATGAGAGTGCTCTCCTACTTGTTTCTCTGAACTGAGGTGAAAGGTGAAGACTGGCCTGTCACTTAGGGCAGAGAATCCATTGAATTCAGTCAGGATTTATCTATCAGAACTGAGCTATGGGATGTCCCAGCAATGTGGGGAATCCTCACCTGCTACCTGTGAAGGACATCCTCAGTTGATAGCAAGTGTTTTCCGGTCATGAGCCTTGGTTTTTCCATCCCCAGCAGCTGCAAACCAACAGCATTACTTTAAATTGCATGGGCTTCAGCAAAGTTGACCTTTGCTCAGAGCAGAGAGTGTAGGTGTAGCCTTTTGAGTCCTTTGTGTTTGTCACCCAATCCACAAACCTGGAAAATAAATAGGCTAGGTTAATTCTTCTTGAAGTCTTAGATTCCAGCCTGAATTCATACTCCTCATACACCTCTCTATTCAGTCCCTCACTTACCACACTTCTTTCTTCACCCAGAGATTTCAGGCTCATAGAAAGCAGTTTTTGCAGCATGCAAGCTGGACTTCATCCTTTTGCCCAAAGGCTGCTTTACTATTCCTATTATAAGTCAATTGAGGAGAGAAACATTTCCTATTTGATTGCAGAAAATTGCGTTCAGAGATACAGAATCATTGCATAAAACAAAGTGCTGGTTAAGCCAATTAAAAGAGTCTAAATTAAAAGAAAGAAACAAGCTGTTGTCAATATACCAATGTCAATTCTCACCAGTGCTTTGAATTAACCAATAATCAGGCTTTTCAGGCAGTCCAGTCCCATATCCATTGAAGAAAATAGCAAAAATCCCAAAGATACTATGGGAGCGAAATCCAGTAAACAATCTGCAAGCTGCTAGTTCAATAAAAGTCATAGTAATTATGCAGATGGCTATATAAAGAAGTTCAACTGAAAATCTTTTTTGTTAAAAACAAACAAACAAAACAGACAAATATGGAAGAGAAATTCTGTTGCAGTAGAAAATTACTGAAGTCTTGGATTTCAGAGATAGCAGGCGATAAATCACTTGACATTGTAAAGTGTGGTGGACAAATTGTAATAGATATCAAGACGGGCTTGAAGGACAGGTCTATAAGAAGATACTCTTCTGTACTAAAATAGAATCTTGCAGATTTAGTTACATGCTGAGTTTTGCACCGCTGGAAGAAACTGATATGCACTACTATACTAGAGTAGTAATTAGCATGTTACTGATCTATTTAGATTTGCATACCTTGAAATACGGAGTTGAGTTCAAAAGAAAAGGAGTAAAAAGAAAGAATAATGTGTAAGTCTTTAGGCAAGGAGGAACCATTCTAAATTGCTACAGGGGAGTTTCAAGTTAAATAGGGTAACTGTTTCTGGAAGCTGCAAAAACTTTAGTAGTTGCAGTCTGTAAGGGTGGATGTCAGATAAACATTACTTTGGAATGCCAAAAGGAGAAACAGATTCTGACTTGGAAAGGAAAGTGGGCTAGAGGATCTTTTGAACCCCTTCCAGCCATCTTTTCTATGATTCTTTGGTTTTTATTTTTTTCAAAATGATGATTTTCTCGAGTCTCAATTGGCTTTTTGTTTGGTTAAAAAGCATAATGAAATATAATAAAAAATAAATAAATAAATAAATAATAAAATATAATAAAATAAAGATTCCCTTTACCACATTTATTACAGCAGTTCCTAATTACTAACAAAAAAAGATTCCACTACACTGTTACTGCAAGCAGGCACTAAAGGATCAGCAGCTCTGTGGCTTTGGGACTGAAAATCTCTTAGTAGCTTGCTCAGGTGGGGAGCTGCCTTCATACTGCGTTGCTTTATGCTATGTCTTTGTGCTTTATTTGGAGACTTTTGTTTCATTTCTTGTTTTCTTCCTCTGAGAGTACTTACAGTATAATAAAATCTGCACTTGCTGTGCTTTTAGTCACTGATGCAGATGTGAGTCTATTCCATCAATATCTACCACTAGAACTAAGATGTCTATACTGGAAGGGTCTGCATTTCTTCTCTAGAGAGAGAGAAAAAAGGCAGACAGTTTCAGGTGAAAGTTTAAATGTTTTGTGGTCTGCATTGCCTTGCAGAGGTGATTCCCTCTCTGCTGCCCAGAGGAGTATGCAGGGAACTTCGAATGTTGGAACAATTAACAGTGTGGAGCTCTATCAAGGGAGAGTCAGGTTGGGCTTAGGGAAAGGTTCTGCACCACAGGGCAGTGGGCATGGAATGGGCTGCCCAGGTCAGTGGGCATGGCCCTGAGTGCTGGAATTCAGGGAGCATTTAAACAATGCTCTCAGACACAGGGTATGGATTTCTGGGTGGTTCTGTGTGAAGCTTGGATTCAATGATGCTTGTCCGTTCCTGAAGATATTCTATGACTCAATCTAGTGTTCAACGTAGTATTATTTTTTTAGATGGATCTAGCCTTTAAAATTCCTCTTTACGTTTTTTTTCCCTTCCTTCAACATGTTCTCTGGCTTCTTTCTTCACAGTTGGTATTCTTACTGTCACTCTCAACGGTGTCAACTGCACCTTTTGTTTTTCCTGTGACTGTCACAAATACTCCACCAGCAGATGCTTCTGCAGCAGCTACCTTGAATCATCACCTTTCCACTCACTGCCATTTACTTTCACTCGTTGGGCAATCTTTTTTGGCCTGCAAAAATTATCCAGCTGGCAGGAGCACTGTACTGGAAATAGGACTCTGTACCACCATGCACGTGTAAAATGCCGAGAAGAGATTTTGCTGTCAGTGGGGCCTTAGCCCCATGTTAATGCCAGAAGTGTACAATTAATTTGGAATTTTCTTAGACTATAAAAAAGCTGTGATGATCTTCTGTTGTTTTTTTGTTTGTTTGTTTGTTGGTTGGTTTTTGTTTTTTGATTTTTTTCAGTTTTGATTTACTGTGGAAAATGATTCACTGATAACCCAGTACCTCTATCAAATTTGGTTGCTTTCCTTTAACATTCATCCTCCAAAAGGAGGATTTCCAGTCTAGGCTCACCTTTTCTGGTGTTATCCATTTTCTCACTTGTGTTCCAGTACAGTGAAACTCAATGCACAGACTCACAGAAATTATTTTGCCATGAAACACAAGAGAACTATTTCATCTGCCATGACTCGTGAATATCCTATGAGGATGTCCATCCTGTTGGAAAAAGGATTGAACAGGGGCCATAGACAAGTAATAGCAGGTAAGGAATTGATTAGTGCATCCAACAGATCATATATATATATATATATATATATATATATATATTCATTTATGAACAGTTTCTGCAGATAATGATTTGAATAACAACAGTAAAAATCTGGTGCTGCAAAATTTTATTTTCCTTGCTTCCAATTTATAAATGCATTATGCAGCACGGTCCTGGTCAATCACTAGCAAATTGCTTGCAAATCAACCTGAGAAAATTGGGAGAAACATTTGGAAGCCAGGGTGCTCACAGTTTGCCACAACATTTGAAAGAGAAAACTACAAAACATCATTGTCTCAAAGAAAATAAAATCAAGTCAAGAATGCTTTTTTGTGGCAAAGTAGGGGTTGGCCTCTTCTCTCAAGAAACTATCATTTAGACTAGAGGGAATGGCCTCATGTTGTGCCAGGAGAAGTAAAGTTGGATATTAGGAAAAAATTTTTCTCTAAAAGTATAGTCAGATGCTGGAATGGACTGCGATGGTAGGTGGATAGTTGAACTGAATGATTTTGGAGTTCTTTTCCAACCTTGGTGATTCTATGATTCTCTGAGAAGCAGTGGGAGCAAAATGGTCACAGCTAATCAGTCGTATTTAATAAATACCTGTATAACTGTAATGGTCTTTTATTGCTAGTAATGTTCGTCTGGCCCAAACTTGGCTGATGCAGCATGTGTTGATATGGTTTCACCGCTCTTGATTCCTGAGCTTGGAATAAACACATTGCAGTTATACCTATCCATGCTGTAGTTACACCCCCAAATGCACCATAAAGCTTTCTAATGATAAAGATAACGAGTTGAAATAGAGTGGCTGGAAATTGCAATGCATCTTTTGTTGAAAGTCTTTAAATGGAATCTGAATAAAAAACTATCTGGAATGATGTAGTTACAGATGATCATGCCTTTGGGCAGATAGATGAAGTAATTGACCTCCCGACGTCCTGACCAGATGCATTTTTTTTTACTTTATAATCTTGCTTTTCATTGGGCAACAAACCTCATTTTTTTCTGCGGCTCTTATACTGCCTCAGTGCAGTGTTGATATATCAGTCTTCAGAGTCACGTCTGAGCACTAGTAATGCCTACTATTAGGTTTGCTTGCAAAATTCATTTTTAAAATGACATTATTCTGAGATTGCTCTGAATGTAGCAAGTCACCTCACTTCTTGCTGCTGGGTTTTGTAGATCTGTGACTATACTTTGATCCAGAGAAAGCATTAAAATATGAAGAGCTATTGGAAATGATGACAGCTCTGTATTCTTTGAATTTAATGGAGGAAATGTATTTCTACTGCGTAGAACTTTGAAGACCAGTTAGGTGAGCAAACTGCGTGCAGAGGATCTCTTGCTGTTTAAATTCTGCATATCCCTCTCTCAAACCTACCTGTAGCATTTGCCTCAAAGCTTCATCTGGTTTTATAACAGGAACAGAGGTTTATGCTATCATTAGTGTATGAATCTAGCAGATTTAGCTTTACCAAGTTGTACAGTACTTTCTCAACTGGGTTTTTCAGCAAAAAACTGTGTTTTGGCTTGCAATCTGGAGAATACTTTCATAGGACAATTCAGACTAAATAAATCCATGGGCTCTGCCTTTCCTGGGCTAAGCAATCAGTTTATAGACCTTTATCTGGCGATGAATTCCAGGAAAAGTGGCTAGCCTCAGATCATTGCAGGACAATGTCTTTGGAGCATCTTCCATAGCTCCAGAGAGAAAGGGGTTGTATACATGGAGTTTTGCTCTTGGCAGTCAGATACAGGAGCCCCTCCATGCATTTCTTTTCCTGTGAAGGTGTTCAACTAAACAAGTCTGAATTGAGGCTCAGTTTTATCTGCTTATTAGGCAAGGTATTTGTTAAACCATGCATTTTAGATGTAGCCTTTGAATAGAGAAAATGTATTCCTATCTCAGACTTGCTCTTTCCTTGGACATTTTAAATAACTGTTAAGACAGAGACTTTAAATTTAAGTTAGTATGGTATTTGGGACGTAACACTCCTTTGTGGTTTAACCTGTCATTATGTCTGATTATTCCACTACACTGTGAGCTTACTCAGAGTAGAAGAGAAAAACATCTTGTCTTCCTGACAAGGCAAAGAAGAAGAATATGATTACATAAAGGAGAGAGTGGGTCCCATTCTGCCTCTCTTGTACAGTATCTGCATCACTGCTTTTCCAGGCATTTCAGTGAAGTTGTTCTGAATTTGCATCTGTGTCACTGAGGGCAGGATGTGGCCCACACTGTATAAAGGCTGCATCCTGTTGTCATGGCAATGAAAGTTCTAAAAATTGTAGAAGAACAGAACACTGGGTTGTTATGATAAATGATGCATTAAAAGCTACTGCCTTCTTAATGCTTCTTACTTTTAATTGATGCTTTTTTGTGTGGAATCTATTTTTATTGATGCATGCAATTAGCCAAGATGCTGTGGTAGTGGCTTTAATGTTCTAGTGGCCAAATATTATGTGCGAGATGACCGGGTTAGATTTTATAGTAAGATGAGTGATTGGTTAGCTTAACTTATATGACAAACTTGTGTTCTGTGCTTTCCAATTGATTTCTGCAACAGCTGTCATGCAGCAGCAGGAATCAACCTAAAGCTAATGTTATCGCAGTGACAAGAAGGAAACCACATTTCTGACATCTGAATAATTCCGTATTCTGCAGCAGGTTTACAGGGAAAAGAAATGTTTCAGTGAATCCCATGCTCTTTTCTTTCAAAATTTTTGCAGGGAGGCTATAACTTGCACAGTGCTTTTTGATGATCTCTCTGGTCTGCACCGGGCTGAACTCTGTGGTCTATAAATCTATCCCCACCAGCCCTCTGAGTTTACAAATCATTGGGTTGGCTGTGCTTGGTTAGCTCCATCAGCCCCTCCTTGACAAATGAGCCTGGCATCAGCCATGTCCTTGGAAGGAGAGACCTGACTCACTTCCTCCAGGAGAGCTAAGGGTGTTGCTGATTAAGGAGTGAGCACAGAAAGGAAACACTGGGAAGCTAAAGGCAATGGCAAAAGAAAGGTGAATTCAAGTTTTAATGATGTATCACATCATGATGTATATAAAATGTGATGCATTCTTGTTCCAGTTTACAAGAACCTAATTTCATGTGTCTGCATATGGGTCTCCATGTGTCTAAGCTCCCAGCACAGACACTGCTGTGGGATCTCTTTATTTAAATGGGGCACTTATTGCCATTTGAGATATTCTGTGTTATCAAAGACATTTGGGATTTCAGAGAGGTCTGACCACTTTTCAAGTAGTAGAAGCATAGGTCTAAAATAGAGAGGAAGCTCTTTCTAGTTGCTAATTAGTGTGCATCACTTATCTTTTGTACCTAGAACACTGTTCTAGTGATTATAAGCAAAAGATATGACAGCTATTTGGGTGCCCCAGTGACACCAGTCTGTAGATGAGTGGAAGTGGAAGGGAGATATGTCATCACAGATCAGCTCTGTGCTTACTGACACCTGGAGAAACAACTGTAAAAATGTCGACAGGAATTTCTATGAAAGGCTTATATCACAGATATATAAATACAGAAATTAATAAACTAGATTTTCAGAGAAAGTCTCTGTCATGCCTTTGAGTACTGATGATTGGAAAAGGGACACCAACATCCTGTGGGGTTTGGTGTTTGTGTCCTGCACTGAGTTTTATCACAAATTTCAGGATGTATACAGATCAGCAGGAAAGCAATACTCACTGAAGTTAAAATTCACTAGGATTCTTGAGCATACAAATTGTTTTTTACTGGAATTTCTCCTATACTAAAGTTTAGGCACTTGCTAAACAGCAACTAGGTTCCTACAAACTGGAATTTGCATCATGACCTATAATGTTGTTCTGCTTTTCAATTGCTCTACTTACCTCATTCCCTGGAATTTACAGTAAGAAATTGCTGATATAAAAGGGGTGTTAACTATAGCAGCTTTTTAGTGCATCTTAGATGCCAGCTATCTTGATGGAAGTTTCTGCTGGGAGGTCAGGGTCTGAACATCTCTCAATAGGCTGTTGTGTTTGTGGCCACTCTCCAGGGACTCGCATACGGAGCAGTCATCAGTGCCCTCGTTGTCCTCCACAAGTGAGTGCAGTGTTGGAGGAACTGCAGAAGGCAATGTATTCCAGCTCCTCAGCCCTGCAAGCTCCCAGTGTGGTCAGTAAGACAGTGCTATCACACTACCAGGGCAGATGGCTGGGAAAAACCATGGCAAGACCAGTGTGAGCGAGTAGAATCTGCAGTGGAGAGAGGAGATCTGCAAAGAGGCTGCTAACAAATCCATCAGCTCCTTGGAGCTTGACTGTGTGATTTGCGCAGCTTTTCCCAGAGACAATGTGTGCATGCTCACATATTCAGCAAAATAACTCATGTCTTGGAAGGCAGCAAAATGAAAACTACAAGGCAGTGAAAATAATAATGGCTGGGGGCTGCTATAGGATTATTATTTTTAGCTCTTAAATAGTGACAGTACTTTCTATGCTGTATAGTGATGAAGGTAAAATGCAATTCCTGCTAGGATTAAGTTGCTGGGAAGAAAATATATAAATCCACAGCTGTAATGAAAAGAAACAGCAGAAGTGGGTGCAGTCAGAAAAGCACTTAAAGAGTCATTTTTATTTATTCAGGTCAAAATAAGATGTAGATTGCAGAAGGCAAATCTCACGGGAAGTAAGCACTGGCCTTTACTACACTAAAGCTGGTTTCAGATTTGAAGAATAGGCCATGCCTGAGCTTATTTTTAACCCATGGAACTCCACAACGTACTAAAATTAAACAAAACCCATAGAACTCACATGAACGAGTGAAACAATCTGTTGTCCCCTGCCCCCAAACCAAGTTACACACACACTGTGATAAATGTGAGGTAGCAAATTCACCTCCTGATATCTCAGTGAGAAGCAATTTAGTTTAGCAATTTAGTTTAGTTTACCTTAGTTTACTAGCTAAGGTCCCACAGGTGTAGCTTGAGAAAGGGGACAGAGAAAAACGAGCAAGTCTGGACTTAGCTAAAACAGCATTCAGTGAGTCCCACGTCAGCAGCAGTTGTGCTGAAGTTTTGTTTTTCAAGAATCTTTGCTCTTAGACAACAAGGAATCCCAGCAGTCTTGAGTGGTTAGAAAGGTCATAATGTTCCCTTCTCCTCTGGCAGACAGTCAGAGACGAGAGATGGACCTGGAATGAAGAGTGGACTTCAATGTTTCTTGTGTTTTCTGCATAATGGAAGGTGCTGATCAGAGCAGCAGAGTGAAATACTACCTTTGGCACACAGCACGAGCCTCCAAGCTGGTGAAGATCACTCTGCTGAGAGCACAGGGACAACTTCATTCGTCAAATTGCATAGAAACGAATGAAGAGTATATATTATTTGCTTTTATGTTTGCAGAGCTGTTAAAAATTCATGGCCCTGTTCTCCAGGAAATTCATCAGGCATGAATGAACTGAAAAGTGAGTTTTATGTTTCATATGTATATTTCGAGGAGAAGTGGAGAGTGGTTGTAACTCATGAACTAAAACTGAGTTTGATGTGATCAGCATTCTATAACGCTGCGTACATTTCCATAGAAGTCTATATGAAGATGAAGCAAATAGTTGAGTCTTTTTAAAAGCTCTTGTTTTTATGAAACCTCTCAGGATGTCACCAAGGAAGAGGTTTAGCAGACCTGTTGCTTCTCAGTTTGGGTTAGAGTTGCAGACCAGGCTGGGGGGCTGACGATGAGAGGTGGGGTGCACGTTCGTTCTTTGCCTGTGGCTTGTGGAGATGCGCAAATGGGAAGGGAAACTATGAGAAACTATGAGAAGATTACTCAAAGGATTTACTAGAAGACCCTCAAAGGATGTCTGTGTACACTTACTGGTGGGGACAGAAGCTGATGTAATTTCCCTTGAATTGCTAATATCTCATACTGTGGTACAGAAATCGGGGAATTAATTACAGCACATGATGTGGTGCTTTCCGTAAGAAACCATCTTCATTTAGCAGTTAATCACTGAAGCTATCAAAATACATAACATCAGTCCGTTATGTATATTAAATGTGTCACTTCAAATTACATTTATATTTCAAGAAGACAAAATGGGACCTGTTTGCTTGAAAACCTAACATCTATCCATGTCCTTCCCAAATAAGCCCAAACGCCACCAAGCAGAATGTCAGGTGTTACAAAACTAGCTGGAAATCATGTATTTTAGTTAGATATCTATTCTCCAGTAAATTTTGGTCAATGCAAATATTAAGAGCATTAAATATTAAAAATATTAAATATTAAAAATGTCAACTCATATTAACGATGGATAGTTCTACAAATAAATGTAGAAGCACAAATAATTTTGAAAATACGAGTAATAAGATGCAACTTCCAGTTATTTCAGTGAAAACATTTAGGATAAGAATTTAATTTGCTTTATGCAGTGTCACCAACAACATAATCACATTTGAATGTGGCATTGTTCTCAAATGTTCCTTTGTTGAGTTTTGACTATTCTTTTTATTCATATTTTATTTATGAACTCCTTAGACTTCTCTGATTATGTTCTTTTTATTTGCAGTTTTTCTCATTTTGTTTTGTTTTGCTTTTTTTCATCAAAAACTGCTTCAGAATAGTTATTTTGCATAAATGTTCCTTAACTTTCTTTGTATTCCACATTAACTGCATCTTCTTCTTGATTTTCATCATCTGCCTAGTGTCTGTTTTTCTAACCTGGAGAGAGATCCTATCTCAATATCCTCCAGTCTTCAGAAAAACAGACTTAAAATTCTTGAGGGAAGCTGGATTTGACAGCAGCATGGCTGACTCTTCATTCGCAACTCATATTTCTGAAATATTTTATTTGTAAGATGTTTGCCCCCAGCTCTCAAGATGGGGAACTTTTCTGCCTGACAATCAGCATGCACACCCCTGCTTGATGGGAAGAGAAACATGGCATTCCTGTGATCAGTTGTGTAGAAACAGAATGGCCATCCAGGGAGGAAGTATTCTGTATGACGACTATGTGTTACAGGAAATGTTAAGAAAGTCTCTGAATAACTTGCTGATTACCAGTTAGTAATAAGGGCTATTTCCCTGGGTTCTTCAATTTTGAGGATTTACTTGTTTGCTTAAAGTCTTGAAGACAGTGTTGTAGTAACAGAGCCCAGTGTTTCCACCAAGAAGGTCAATGTCCCTGTAGAACAGTGTTGTCTAGAATTTAAACTAGAAGGAGAGCGATGGAAGAGTGGCAATGAGATGTGGTGTCGCAAAGGCAGAGGGGAGAAAAGGCTAAGGGAGCTCTAAAATCCACACCTGGCCCTACTTTAGCTGGGTGCTGCTGCAGGGAGCTCCCAGCTTCCTGCACATACCCAGCCCTGCACCAGCAGAGACCCAGGCTGCCCTGTCACTGCTGTCTGAGGAGATAGCTGATCCAAATGAGCACCCAAGAGTCTTTTCTTACTTTGAGACATTTTCAGGAGAAAAAAAAAAAAAAAAAAGAGGATGCTGGAGGGAAAAATGGGCATAACATGTTGTGGGGAGCTGAGTTTTCAAGAGGAGCCCTGGTATAGATTGGGAAGCAGAAGCCTCTGGGTGGCTTTACCAAGAAGGTCCTCCACAGACAAATTGCCTTCCTCCCTCCGTTGCCGTGGAGATGGGAAAAGCTCTTCTGCATAGACCGCAGCATGCTGGAGACTGAGAGAGAAAGATGTGTGACGGAACCTCTTTCCCAGACACAGCATACGTTGCGTTAAGAGGGAATGAAAAGTTTTGTTTCTGTGTATTCCTTAAACATGAGGTGAAAACATTCTGAGAGCTGTTATGTTTCTCCTCCCGGTTATCCATCCTGCTAATCAATAAATTCTACAGCTGGTGATGGGAGGATGATTTATGGCGTGGTGTGGTATCAGAGTTACGCCGCTTTGTTGATGTATTGATGCAATGCATCATGGAGGCAGTATCCCGCTGTGATACATTGATTCAAACCCTGCTTGTAACCAGCAGCAACACTATTGGACAGCCTTTTGTTCAGGAAAGCCTGTTTGCCTTTTATTCTTTCTTTTTTAAGCCTATCAGATAAAAACATTGGGGGTGCTGCCATTATGGCATTCCAGAAGTAAAGTTTCTCATTTTTTCAGCCTGTGCACTGAAGGTGTTGGATGTGGAGCAACCAAAAGGTGTAGAAGGGCTCTGGCCGCCTTCTGCTTCCTGATGGCCCAGGCAGCATCTGCAGCCTGGTTCACGGAGGCTGCCTTAAAACAGTGGAAGCCACCTCAGCCATCCTGTTGCTTTGCCAGTGTGGTCTGTGTTTACTTGCTTCTCTCCCTGTCAGTTATCAGCAGTGTTTATTTTCAAATGGTTTTGCTTTTGCCACATTCCCAGCGAGTGAAGTGCATTGTAGCCACTGGAGTATATTGAGCAGTAAGACTGCATTAAGAAAGCCTCCTAGGGAAGCTAGCGTACCACGGTGTTGAAATTAGACAACATATTGTACAACGCAGCCTTGGATATTCAGATGAACATTCTTTCTCGAGGTCCTGTAGGCATATCCAAGTTTGAGCAGTGAAGAGTACAAACAGCTGCAGCCCTCATGAGCCAGTGGGCACACTGCTGTCACCACCTACTGAAGTGTAAGTCAGTGACATGGGCGCACCTTGAGGAAAAAAGCCTGCTACCCAAACTAAACAGCAGTTCTCACCAGGGGGAGAGCAGAGGTTGGAGGAGGTGCAGGATCTGAATGCAGAGTGCCAAAAGGAGGTTTGCAGAAGGGAATTGAGTGTTCAGGTGTTTTACTTTAAATGCTTTTTTTCTTTTTTTTTTTCTTCCCTATCCGCACAGAAGTGCTGGCATGCTCCAGTGTCAACTACTGCCTGCTAAAAAATTCTAACAACATTTTTTTGGGGGGGGAGAGAAAATAGCAATGAGTTATATGCAATAACTGTTCAAAGCTTGTCATAAATCCAGGGAGCCATCAAATAACTAGACCACCCATACACCTAAATCCTCAGTGTGCCTCTCAGACACAGTGATTGCTTTGGAACAGATGGAAAACTGATGAGCCACCCAAAGCTAAAGGGAGCACCTGGCATCCTTTCCAGGTCTAACATAAACATGTGTCTTTGGACTGTATACTCATAGCTTGCCGGAGAGCCCTATAAGGCACAGCTAACAGTGTTAATAAACTCCCTTCCTCATGAGTACCATCTTAAAAAAGAAGCCAAGAAAGTGGGTCTGCTAGAAATCTTGTTTACTAAGTAGGCCACAAAATCCAAAATCAAAATGCGGTCCAGAGAAAGCCCCATTCAGCCAGTTTACCAAGTGTGACTGGCAAGGGCTGCAAATCCTGTCATTCCCAGTGTTGAGGACACTAAGAAATCTGTGTGACTCTAGGCTTTCAGGTCTGTGAAGTCCTAAAACTCCCACCTCAAAAAAGAGAAAGATTGTTTCTGTTATCTGTTACCTGTTATCTTATTTTTTCCACAAAATGAATTGAAGAATTCAATGCTTCCATCAAGGGTGGTAGAAGTTCCTTAGCAGCCCGGATCATTCAGGAAACACAGAAAAGAGATCGAAGTGGATGAATTAGATGTTATTAAGCACGTGAAATTCTCCTTCTACTCAAAAGTAGTTTACCATCCAGTTACCAAGCAGCAAACCATTTACAGTACTATTCAGTTGTTGGAGATTTTCGGAGTGGTTGAGAAATTCTGGTGCAGATGTCACTGTCTGTATCTATTTCTGGCTATGTTGCTGTGCAATTAAACTAGAACTTTGCTCATCTGAAGGACAGAGAAGCAATAAAAGAACATAACTATACACTATTTACTTTTGTGTGGACATTAGCATTAGCAAAGCATTTCTTTGTTCAATCTATAATTTTATGTTAATAATTATCTTCTCAAATGGCACAAAGCTTAAATCAAGATTTTGATTTGTGGCTAAAATTTCATACTATCACCTTAAAAGCAGTGGCAGAATGTGACACATAACAGTGTATATCTTTCAAAATATGCCTTGATAGAAATTCCATATTGATTAGATACTTGGGCAAATGGCCAGTGCTTTCTGCTAAATGTAGAAGACAGAATATTCATTTTGTGATAGGCTTTCAAAAAGAATCCCAGCAACTTAAATTAGAAGATACTACTTGAGAGTAGGTCTGACTTGTGTTTTGGAAAAGAGAAAGAAAGGAGGGAGCTGTACTGATGCTTTAGATTCAGAAGACATGTATGTTCCAATACATTTTATTTTGATTTCTTCAGATTTCCAAACTAGAGAACAAGTAAGAATGTATTGCTTTTCTGAATGCTTCCATTTTGGGGAATGGTCCTTTGTGACAGAGCACAGAGAAGAAACATTGCTGCAAATGTGTGCTAAAAACCATTTTTAACCAGACATGAAACCACTTGAAGGTTTTTTTTTTATGCAGAGAAACTGCATAACACTAAAGCTGCTGCTTATCTTGCCACATTTGTGAGAAGTAGATTTTTGTTTATACACTTTTGCTTGTTTTGAATTATAATTCTCTGGGGCTCAATGTACTATGAATACTTTTTTTCCACAGTAAATAATGCTTGAAGTGGAACAAACAGATCCTCAGCTGCTAAAATGGAAGATTCTTGTTCAAGGCATGAAAAGCAGGCTCTAAATAACAGGGCTCACTGATTGAACACTGATACATCAAAATCTGCCCGCAGCTTTCACCAAGTGGTGTGCCAGATCATTGTGGTGAAGAGCAGCATCTTTTGCCAGGAAGGCAGTAGACTGCTCGTCAGGGAGGAATTCTGCCTTTATTACAGCAGTTTCCACCAAGATAGTCAACTAAAATAGACCATAAGACAATCCCGATTATGTCTCAGTCATCGACAGCCATAACAGCTTGTATATACTATTAAGTATTTTGTCACACATCACACTAGGCACTGAAAATATTGTGATAGATGCAGCTACTACTGTATATGGAGCTGTCAGAAAATGGGAGATGTAGGGATTGTGCCTTCAAAAATAAGTTTCCAGAATTGTTACATATAGGATGTGGGTTTTTTTTTTCAGACAAGCAGTTTTTTTTACAGAGAAGCAGTACAGTTCTTATGAAATAGTTTGGTATTCTTCTTCTAGATATTTTCACTGTGTTTTTCCCCTGTCTTGAGAAGGTAAGAGTAATCTAGCTCAACAAATTCACCTCAGGTGTTTGTAAGAGCAGAAGTTCAGATTTTCAGTAGTTCATAAATGGTGAAAGCAGGACCATGGGAAAGAAAGCTCCTTGGGCCATGGATTACTGCAGAAGAGCAATGAATTGTTGACTACAAGAAACAATCTATATTTAGGACAAAAGTTCTCAGTGGTAGAACTGCAGGATTTAACGTCCTAGGGTGAACATTTGGGACTGATATAATCTATCCCCATCCTATCCCAAGATGGATCCCAAATATGTATATATTATTTCTGGTGGCTACTTACAAAAATAGAAAATTTACTGCCTCCTTAGGTGTTGTATTTTACTGCTTTGCAGTTATCATGAGAAAATTGTTTCATAAGTCCAACTTGTATTACCACTTCTTATCCTCTCCATCACGTGTATGGACAGATTATTCTGTTTTCAGAAGTCTCTGAGATATAGTTAGACCACTCCTCTGACTTCTTGTCCTTAGGCTAAACAACTGTGTTTCATTGGTTTCTTTCTTCCAAGTTGGTTCTATTGACCTATAATAGTTTTGCTACTCCTTTCTAGATGCTTTCCATTTGATCTGTATTACTCTTGAGGAATGTCTATGCAAACTGCATAGGGGAAATTCCTCAACCACTTAGCTAAGGAGACTCAAACTTGTATGAAAGCCAGTGGATGAAAAAATGAACATGAGCCAGCAGTGTGCTCTTGCAGCACAGAAGGCCGATGGTATCCTGGGCTCCGTCAGAACAGGAGTGGCCAGCAGGAACAGGAAGGCAATTGTTCCTCTCTACTCTGCCCTTGTGAGGCCCCATCTGGAGTACTGCATCCAGGTCTGAGGCCCCAGTACAGGAAAGATGTGGAGCTGTTGAAGAGGGTCCAGAGGAGAGCCACAAAGATGATCAGGGGGCTGGAGCACCTCCCCTATGAAGACAGGCTGAGGGAGTTGGTCTTGTTCAGCCTGGAGAAGAGAAAGCTGCGGGGTGACCTCACTGTGGACTTCTAGTATTTAAAAGGAGATTATAAACAGGAAGGGAATCAAATTTTTACAAGGGTAGATAGTGATAGGACAAGGGGGAGTGGTTTTAAGCTCATGGAGAGAAAGTTTAGATTGGATGTCAGGGGGAAGTTCTTTACTATGAGAATGGTGAGGTGCTGGAACACCTGGCCTGAGAGGTTGTGGATGCCCCATCCCTGTAGTCATTCAAGACCAGGTTGGATGGGGCCCTGGGCATCCTGATCCATTACCAGATCTGGATATTGGTTGCCTTGCCTGTGGCAGGGGGGCTGGAACTTGATCCTTGGGGTCCCTTACAACCCAAGCCATTCTACGATTCTATGATTCTATGATGCTATGATTCTATGATTCTATGAAAGCTCTGATTCAGGAGCATACAGCTGCTCCATAGCAAAGAGCTGGTCTTGAGCACAGACAGCCCAAAAAAGGTAAATTACTCTGAGGGCTCTGAATGCCCATATTTTTCCAGGTTATTATTTAGAAAACACAAATTCATTTAGCCAACAAACTGATGTTCATGTTGCACTAATCAAAGAAATGTAATTTGGAACATAGGAAGTTCCGTACTAACACACAAAACTTCTTTATGGTGAGGGTGACAGAGCAGTCTCACAGGCTTCCAGAGAGATTGTGGAGTCTCTTCTGGAGATACTCAAGAAACTTCTGAATGCCTATCTGTGAGATATATTATAGGGTACCTGCCTTAGCAGGGGGGTTGGACTTAATCTCTTGAGGTTTCTTTCAGCCCTTTCAATTCTGTGATTCTGTGATTTTATATCTGATAGATCTCCTCATATCTACATTTTGGAAATTCATGGGCATCAGCCTTGGAAAGGTATGCATACTGATTATGCTTCTTCATGTTTTACTTCTGAGTAGACCTGCCTCTTTTAGCTGCCTTGCCCTGCTAAATGCTTACCACGATGTAAGATGTGTGCATTTAACCCAGCATTTCTCATTTTAGCAGAAGATAGATCAGTTCTTAAAGTACAGTCTCTAGTCTCAAGATGTTTCCTCATTCCTTCCTCATTTAATTTCCTTTATGAGTTCTTCCTTCATCGTATTCTGTGCTGCCTCCTCAAGCAATAAATTCATTTGTATGGTGTCAGACTTATGTAGCATAAAATCATCTGGTGATCTTCAGAAGACACTAAACCATGCCTTCAGGCTAATGCCTTCACACCTGAGATTGGAAGAAGCATCCCAACTACCATCTTGTACCATGAAGATATTCTCAAACTTTCTACAAATACCTCATTCTTTAATTCACAAAAATATTAGTCTTGTGCTAAAATTATCCTTCATAAACTGCTTCTGCAAAAGCTCATAAATGATTCACTGCTATGCTCTTAAATGCAGTTATCCAGCTCCTCCATATGTAGTTGGTAATGATTGGTGCCCAGAAAAGTTAGTGCTGAATCATACCCTTATTGATTGGAACCAGTACTATCAATTGACAGCCCCTTAACAGAATAATTTTGTGCTGTCATGTTTTGTATCTGTAACTTAACAAAAACTGAAAAATACTCTGTCATTCAGAAGTAGATTACAAGAATGAATCAAAATCTGGAAAAATGACCTGCAGTGAGATGCTAAAAAAAAGGCACTATGAGGCAGTATAACCACCTGCTGTAAATATCAGTGCTGGAACATAATATACTGCTGGTACATAATATACAACTCTTTAATCTAACAGAAAAGACATACCAAGAAAAAACGACTTGTAGCTAATGCAATTCAAATGGATATGATTAGAAAGATGTACTACAATTAATAATAAAGCCATTTGCCAAGGGGTACAGTATATTCACTGTCTTTCGGAGATATTTTCTAATTCTAGCTTGAGCTTCCTGGCTCTTTGTTGGGCCTGTGAAACTGCATTTTCTAAGCAATAAAGGACATTGGTGTCTTCTTCAACGGTTCTATTTTAGTCTGTTATTCTTTAGCTTTTGTTTTCCTTCAGTGACAATATCTAAATTTTTGAGTACAGAGTGGTAACACTTCTGGATATTCATCCTTGCAGATTATTTCTTTCTATCAAGTGTCCATTTTATTTAAAAAAATAGGCAAGGTGATTTGTAACAGAGCTATTCTCACAGTAAAACCCTTTCACTACAGTCAGAAAATGATTTTGAAAAACACATGATGTGTTTTAGACTTCTTCTAAGTCATAACCAGAAGATAATTAGGTGATTATGGTTGCCATGCCTCATACTTCCCACAGCTGAAGTCAAGTCAATTGCAACCAGCAGTTGTTTCCATGCCTTTAGATACCTGTAAATTCAGTGTATATTAAGCCAAATTGAAGCAGAGAAACCTTTAGAAAAAGCTCAGTAGTGTCAATTTGTCCTTTCCTTGTGTCTCTAAATTTTAGCCAGCTTCCCAATTCCTTCACGTTATATAGTTGCTGTTCTTAATTAGGGACATTAATACGTTTCTCAGTGTGAATCACCCTTGTGACTTTTATATTAGACAAAAATAAGTTGAATTTGATAGCAGGAAAAGGAAAACCCCAACCACTGACATCATTAAGGATTATAACCCAACAGTTTACAAAAGGAACTCCACACCTTAATTTGAACTGATTATCTAAATAGTTTCATTAAAGGATTCTAACTGAATCAAGCTCATTTTCTCACAGTGACTCAGAGCAATGACTTTACTTCCATTTACAAAGGTAAAATGTCTGTGCACTTTGAAACTGGCCTGTGAATGCCATCACTTTGTTAGTTAATGTTTGTTAGAGAAATGAGAAGCATTGCTTGACTTGTTTTTAGTCTGAAAATTGAATGCAGAGAAAATATAAACATACAAAATTAAGATACTAAAGAAAGAAAGTCAAGGATATCAATATGTTGTCACAATGAAGAACAGAGCTGCAAGTCAATATATATCTTCAAATGAATTCAATTTGATAATGGTAAGTATACCATTCTTTTGCTTCAAAATTCCTGTAACTCTAGATTCAGTGCAGAATTCATTTTTTGCAGTGGCAAGAAAAGGCAGGTACATGTAAGGATTTTTGAAATGTTGAGATCTTTTTACTGAAAAGTTAAAATAAATATTTCAAATGTCTTTATAATATAATTAATTTTATTTTTCCTTTTTTTTTTTTTTCTTTTTTTTCTTTTTTTTCTTTTTTTTTCAGTGAGGTGCATGCAGACATTTCCCACACATTGTTTGGTAAGATCTGTCACAGGGGAAGGATAAAACTGTGGTTGGAACAGAGTACTCGTTGGAGGCTCAGTGTATATCTCTGAACACAGGTTGAAGGTGTGGGAGCCTGGAGGGAGATGTAGGGCTCACGGTGTAAGGAGCTTCAGGTAGTAGTATGTAGTCCACCAGTATCCATAGGCTTCTGGGTTAATGCCTATGTACTCTGACACATCGTAAGAAATTACTTAGCCATATGGATAAGACAGAAATTAAATTTACATGAGGAGAAGTCAGGTGGTAAGACATAGGTCTGGAGGAGGAAAGAGAGGAAAAAGTTATGGAAGTAACGTGAGCTGAGAAGCAGGGTCACAGAAATCACTGACCACTACTTGCATGAAGAAACCACTCCTTTTGTTGAGTATTTTTGTAAAAACTGGGCAGGTCCTGTGCAATAGAACAAGGTAGTGAGAAGGAGGGAGGTGTACGGGGGGGGAGGCAGTGATGGAGCATAAGACAAAGTGATGCCCTGTGAGCATCGTGGCTGGTGCTGGAGATGCTGAGAGGAAGAGTGTTTGCTTTCTCTTTTCAGTGGCTTGTCCTTTCCTCAGAAACCCCTTCACAGGTGTCTTATACGTATTTTGAGTACAGTCTTGAGACTCAAAACATTTGAAAATGTATAGGCACATGTCAAAATACAGTGGCTGCTGAAGGAAAATCACCATCAGAAAATCTCTAACATTTTAGTTCTCAGGCTCTGAAATACGAAGTTATATAGCTCCCTTAAAGCCATCTTTGTACAAAGAGTATCTAAATGATGCTCAACTCACTGGATTTAAGATAAAAGCCTCTGATAGTCCTTGCACTACATTACAACTTTTCTCTTTTTGCAAAATAGAGACATGAAACCAAAAACATTTACTTAAGGATCTCCAGCAACCTCAGAACAACAGAATTTTTGTCTGCTTTAGATCATGCTACACAACCTTCTTTAACTTATTTCCATTTGCATCAGGAATACAACTGTCTGAAGAGTGACCTATTCTTATTGCAATATTTGCTTTGCTTTTAATTATAGCAATTGTGTTGCCCCAATCACTGGCATAGTACCCTGAATGTTGACTCTTTTTCTTAATTTTATTGTTATATAGATTACACAGACTCTGCCAGCACAGTGCCCTCTAATTATTCAGCTGAAGACGTTGCCTGTGCCACAGAGATTGTTGTGCAGAGGAACTCTGAAGATTTCTTGGGAGGCTGCTCTGCAGCAATGATCATGCATAGACTCCTTCAATGGATGGGTAAAGTTGTGTGTTTCTCCTAAAATATCCTCTTTTTTTTCTTACATTGTTCTTACCACCTTTTCAGGGATGCCTTCTTAACAAAGTGTAATGTATAATATAGATAAAACAGACTGGATAGCAGAAAATAGTAGACAGTGTGTATAACACAGCATTCTTTTTTCCCATTGTTTTAGACAGATGAGTTAGTAAGCTTTTTTTTTAATTACAGGTGATTGTATGTCTTTCTATTAACTACCTTGTTGACTAATTTCTGTCTTTATTAACTCATTCAACTTAGGAACTAATAAAGGATAATTATCATTATTTAACAACAGAACAATTTGTGTGTGGTTGAAAAGATTAGGTAGGTGAACCAATCTGACTGTGGTTAAAGTATGTTATGTAATACAGGAGAAAATAGGTGCATTATTCTGCTCCACAAATCGATCCAGTATTTCCTGTTTCACAGTAATGAATATTTGGGCTTAGAAAGGAAAATAGTAGTAAACATTACTTTTGCCAAAACCATACTAAAGACGGAAAAATACTCTTGCATCACACAGCACAAACAAATCGTGGGAGTGATTGCATGACTTGGTTGATGGCAAACTGTTTTAAGAACCTTCCATTGGTACAAAATGGTGTTATTACTGCGTCTAAGTCCTTCCTTCATCTCTGTCTACAACTCAACTCTGTCCTGATTCCTTATCAGATCCTTAGAAGACTCATTCCAAAAACAGACCAAAGGCTATGTGCCTGGACAAGAACTATATCATGTACTGGTGTGGAAAGCCAGAGAGATGCTGGCAAGGAGCGGCACAGCCAGACACTTGTGATGAACCTTGTTTTATTGTCCCTGTGCAAAGGAGACTTGATATGACTTAAAAGTCTGTCTCTAGTTTAACAGAATTGGTGGATGAGAAATAGTTAACTGAGGATGCTTTTATATTCCCAAATGGAATTGAAGGATTGGTAAATGTATTATTGGAGCTATATTGGAACTGCTGGTATCTCTACACTGTCTAATAATTACCATTACGTGAAGCAATCCGTAATTGCTCATGATGAAGAAATATAAATTACCTTACGGGATCTCTCTTTCGGAATAAACTGATGCATTCCCATTAATTAAAAAAGCAAACAAACGAATCAGATAACAAATGAAAGCAAAAAGCTGTGTTTGCTTCTGCAGGAAATCCAGCCCAGGGACTTTTCCCAATAGGCAGTGTGGAAGGATCAGTCCCAGACTGGCTCCACCTGCATTCTTTCTTCAACACTACCATGGCAATTTCTCCACCTTCAAATACCCCATATCCTCTTGCCAGATTTCAGGACACACGCTGAATACCCAGTATTTCATGCTGTAAAAATAAAATCCCAGAGGAATGAAGCACAGCTCGTGCAATTTCAGAAATCTACATCTGAAATAAACTACACATGCACGAAAGTAGTGGCAGCTGATGGCTAAAACACATCTGAGGGCTGTCGCAAGGCTTTGTGTTTTACAGGGCGGACCTGGATGCTATTACCTGGAAAGCACTCCAAGGCACTGCTCTCTGAATTGCTTCACACCACTTCCTCTTGGACAAGTGGTCCAAGAGCTCGAGATTGTTTCTGAGATACAACAAAATTTGTCGTGTAGGCACAGCCAGCAAGGAGTACCAGCTGTATTCCTGCCCTTGTGCCAGCTTTGATTCTTACACGAGATGAGCAGGATAATGCTTGCATAATGCTATTCTTGTTCTGGTCAACCCCTGAGACAGACCTTAGGTACACTGGAATACCTTGCTTGGGGACAGTGGGTGGCCTAAAACTGCCAGGTCATGTCATGCCCAATATATCCTGATGCTCAATACCTGCAAGTGCTTCCTTGAAGGGATATCTGTGGCCTCCCTTACCCTTTTCCTACCTATGTTGAGGCTTTCAGGGGGAGGTGAAACGAGCAGTTCAAGTTAATATGAGTGTCCCACCAACCCATCTGGTCTCATTACTTAACAGACTTCTGCCCCCTC
This sequence comes from Centrocercus urophasianus, assembly GCF_019232065.1. Classification (NCBI taxonomy): domain Eukaryota; kingdom Metazoa; phylum Chordata; class Aves; order Galliformes; family Phasianidae; genus Centrocercus; species Centrocercus urophasianus. The sequence continues at coordinate 55,212,328 of NW_024884364.1, read as the reverse complement.
TCTGTTCCTTTCATTTTAGTTTGCTTTTATTGCTATAAATGAATGCATAATTGCCTACTTGTACATGCCTTGTGACATGTTTCCACTTGTCAGGGGAATGGCACAGCCAGTCCCTTGGTTTTAAGTAGCAATGTTACATAATAAAGATTCAAATCCTATGAACACGACAGGAGGCTCATGACAGTTACAGTTATATTCCACAAGGCAGGAAGTTTTCATTGTGTTCTGTTCTTGATAGTTTTTTAAACTGGAAAGGCAGTTTATTCGGTGGATTTCATCCATTAAAAACTAAAGAGATGTATTCCTTTGAGGGGCTGTGAAACTTTGACCATCTTTGCAGACATAAATAAGCTGTGGAAATTAATGGAGGATTGATTTTCTATAAATAAAACAGTGCAAACACCTATTTAAAACAATGCTGTTCTTCACAAGGTGCCTATGTTTTGTCATAATACACCGGTACAAGATGGGAATAAAGTCTGTTTCTATTACAGCTTTCAATCCAGAAAAGAAAACAGAATCATTACAGATACAGGGCCAACAGTTACTTCTACATATTAAAAATCTTGTGAGGGTAATTGGCTTAACAGAGCATCTTCCTGGTGTTAAATGTTAAAGTGTGTTAGAAAGCTAAATGATTGAATCTTCATCTATACTCAAGAAATTGGTTTTGTTTAACAAGTGTCTGTGTGTGAATTATCTTTTGATTTAATGGTGATTGCTCTTTCCTTTCTTAACCCATTTAAACATTATTTAAATAAACAACTCCCAGGACACTACAAATATTTTATTTCAATTTCATTAATCCAGTCTAAATTTAGCTCATATTTGAAATATCACAGCTCTCATTTTGGACAATCCTTATATACTTAAGTGAGATAGGCCACTTTATGTATTTCCTTTATTTATGGATATGATTTCATTTGCTATTAAAATTAAGTTATATTAGACAAGTACTGGTAGCCAAACATACTTGATAATATTATTTAAGATGAGGGTATTTTGAAGAGAGTGGAATAGTTGTGATGCATTCAACTTGAACAGAATCTTCATTCTTTGTTCAGAATCTTTCATTCTAGGAGCAGTGTTTTATTGCAGATTTTGTTCTTTCTGCATCTTTATGGGAAACTTCACCACTGCTGGATTCTCTGCTCCTTGACTGTTTTTCTGCTGTGGGCTCACCTGGGTTTGATTTGTCTAAGTTCTTGTGGCTGGAAAACAAAGCAACTTTCTTCAAAACAATACGTTTTTTACTCAGGATCAGAGGAAGAGAAGAACAGTGTTGCTTTTGTAGCTCTTTGCAATTCTTTGTTAATACAGGGCATTCTGGGTTCAAACCCAAATTCCCCAACCCCAGTTAGGAATGGGTAAGAAACTTTGGAGCCTATGTCAATGTCTCTTCTTCAAAGACACTACTTACTGTCCACACATGCATCTTCTATGGCAAAACTAGAAAATCTGACCCTCAGATGCTAGGCCTTGGCCTGGAGAGAGAAGACAATTTTGTTAGCCTTGGATGGACTAGTTTATCAGCTCACACTGAAAAACTATATTGTAAACAATAATTGATAACACCATCTCTGGTTGTACTTCATCTCTGTTTTTATTTTACTTCCTTTTCTTCTCAGTCTGCCAAGCTCTAAAACCTTTTATTTCACTTTCAGCATCATACTTTTATAAAAGTAATAAGTCTCTCTCAGTTGGCTCAGGAATTCTGACTGAATTGGTGAAAAAAAAAAGAGGAAGGGATGAGAAATGGTACAGAGTCCTGCAAATCACTTGGGAACAGTGGGCAGCTTTAGCTTACCACGCAGTCAGAAAGAGCAGCTCTTGATTGGCATGACACCAAAAACCTAGAAAATAGTGAAGATTCTTAAGTGGTTTTCATAGGGAAAGTGGTACCTCCTGGAAATCTTCAGAGAGAGACAGTCCTAAAAATTGCTCTCCATATGTCTGTCTAACTTAATTTCAACAAGAGAACAGCCCAAGACAATTCAAAGAGGTTCAGAACATCTCTTTCCTTCCTCCTATTTTCTGATCTTCTAATGGATTCTCGAAAAAAGGAATTAAAATATGGGAATTAGACAGGGAATGTCATTTTCTACATGTATTAGAATGCTCTAGTCTATGTATTTCTTAGCTCTGGCTTGTTTTGTGACTGTATTAGAGCAAACGGAATCATAGAATCATTAAGGTTGGAAAAGACCTCTAAGATCATCTAGTCCAACTGTCAACCTATCACCACCATGCCCATTAAACCATGTCCCCCAGTGCCGTATCTCTTGAACACCTCTAGGTTCTTGAACACTACTTCCCTGGCAGTATGTTCCAGTGTTTGACCACTCTTTCAGAGATATAGTAGGCATTTGTATATAGGTATATATTTGTAAGTCTTATAAATGTTTTTCCAATATTTTTCCACATTCATTTCAGGTTACCAATTGATACGATGGCCTTCTCCTTAGAAAAGGAACTGATGAAGAATTATGGCTTCTAACAAGATTTGTGATAGAAATGAAGACTTAATTATGAGATTGCCATGAAAAGGGCCCAGTCCTCTGCAGGTTGTTTGAAACTCATTATTTCTGTGCTGAAAACCATTCTCAAGTGTGCTTTGTAAACAGTATCTAAGATGAGCCTTCTCTGTAAGTTTCATTTGGCATTTAATGGTCTTGCTATTCTTACTTAAGGTGCAGCTGGAGAAAAGAGACGTAAAGAGGTTTATCAGGGATGGCAATGACTTGAGCCAAGTTCCTCAAGTTCCATTGCTTCTTAAGAAAGCAAAGCACATATCCCAACAGGATGTTTATTAGCTGTCTCCCTAGTGTGTGCACTGATTTTCTACAATCAGTAGCTGCTGGTAAAATATTGCTAAGTGAAGAACTATTCCTGTAATCCCACTTTTCCTAAAGCCTCAGTGTTTGTAGATGGTTTGGAGAAATACAAATAATATGTAGCTAAAAAATCTATAATGGATATGGGTTGCTGTAAAATTTTTATTGCAAGTTTGAGATGGTTTCATTAGTCATTGCTGACATTTCTTACACCAGTTGTAAGACAGTGTTTACAGCCCTTCACATCACTATATAATGTTTACCCACAAAGATTTTTAAAACAGGCATTATAATCCAGGAAAGCCAAATTTTCCTAATTCTTTTCTCTTTGTCATTTCTTAAAGGCTTTGGAACTTTTACCGATACTAGGCAAGGGATGGCTACCACTACAACATGAAGTTACTTCTGACAATGATGAATGCAATGGCCATTTTCTGGGAAGTAAAGGCACTGTGCCTCTGATGGGAACATACAGTATAATGTAAATAACTCTTAACTGAAAATAAGAGCTGCTCTCTTTCTGGGTAGAGTTAGAAATAAGTCATGAAAAGTACATTTTTACGTGTGACTTTCTTCTCCCCATTTGAATTAATGGTATGTTTATTGAGATTGGTCAGCTTTTACATTTTTCAAACCTCCTCATTACTTCTCATAGTAAATAAGGTGACAATATAACTGTTCGGGAAAACGTTAACGATTTTAAAGCTTTGCAGTACAGATACTGCAAAAGGAGGGGACTTCAGTTTTAAACTGCGACAGGGGAGGTTTAGGTTAGATACTAGGAGGAAGTTTTTCACACAGAGGGTGGTGACACACTGGAACAGGTTGCCCAAGGGGGCTGTGGATGCCCCATCCCTGGAGGCATTCAAGGCCAGGCTGGATGTGGCTCTGGGCAGCCTGGTCTGCTGGTTGGTGACCCTGCACATAGCAGGGGGGTTGAAACTAGATGATCATTGTGGTCCTTTCCAACCCGGGCCATTCTGTGATTCTATGGTGCTATGATTCTTTCTAGCAAGGTGATAAATATTAAGAGTAGATTAGGAAGACAGAGTGATAAGTTTTCAGTTCACAGCTCCTGCAGCCCACAATACTTGATCCAATTTGCTCTCATTACTAACTCTGTTTATAAATGAAGAAGCCTCACGCCTTAATATTTATAGGTCAGAGCTGTGGATCTATGTAGTGAACTATGAAGGAAATCAATTGTATAACATTAAAAGGAGAGATAACTTATAGTCAGGTAGCAAAAATCTCTTTTAGATTACTTTTATCTCTCATCTAAAATGGATCTGTTGAGAGGATGGGAAAAGTACTGTTGGCAGTCTCACATGAAACTTTTTGTGGGCCATCAGTAACTATGACATGAATTACTGTTTTTTTTTTTTTTTACTTTCTTTTCCTATCTGTCTAATATATCTTCCATGGAAATAAATTGTGCAATTTAATATATTTTTGGCAGATTCAGAAAGAAAATGCAACCCAAACAGCAGAAACATCAAGCACTCGTTATGACAATTGGTTTTTGGACCAGTTTCTTGCAAGCTGCTTAGCAGCTCCTGTTTTAGGCATACAGGTTTGCTGCAGCACTTTGCAGGTTCATTCAACAGCTACAGCAAAAGGAATGAAGTAATATTGATCTTCCTTTCCTCTGAACTGTGTGTACCCACTCACTCTGAGTTACAGAATCACTGGTAGTAGAATGAATTACCTGATTTGAAGGAAAGCTGGATTATTAAGCCGGTTTGCTCTTAACTCTGATTCCACGTTTGTTTTCATGTGTCAGCATCCCCTGTCAGTAGCAGGGATGAAGCATTAACAGGAACAGCTATATGATACTTCATTCTGGTCATAGCATCGTCCCTAAAGCCTCTCACCACTTCATGAGCCTTCCTGGATGGCCATGTAGTAGCATACCTGTGTCTTGCTGACAGGTGTTTGAAAGTGAGTACCTTGGAAATGTCATCATTGTTTTTGCAGCAGCTGTATTGTATGTTGTAAGAACTGAGCTTGGTTCTATTTTTCTGTTCTCTTTATAGTACTGCAACTAATTGTTTTGATTGAGGTAGTATTTATATCATCCTAGAGAGTAATAATTGTAGTTAGAAACCTATCATATCTGGAAAAGATAAACCAGATAATTTGATTAAATGTTATTTATCCAAAAGACAATTAATTTTGGTGGATTTGGACACTACATTTTGGAATGCTAACAGCTGCTGGCCAGACTTTGTTTCAGAACATACTGAGGTCTGGGAACATTTAAACATCAAATTTGTTTATTGAATGGTAAAATCAAGCTGAAGGATATCATGCTAATTGGTCACAGTGGATTCATGAGACATGATTTTCAAAAGGAAATTCAAAGTTGATTGAGTAGATGTAAACCAGGCGGGTATGTACTACCTTTGTTCAAATAAGCAATGTATAGAGCATTAAATATGAAGTACTGAATAGCCTTTAAGGAAGGGAGCCTTCTGTTTCAAAAGTGGAGCATGAATTTCGGGATTAATTATATGTTAGTTATGGAAGAGACCCTTAAACTAAATTTCGTGTCTGGCTAAAAATTGAAATTTGCTTATGTTCATTAAATACAGCATTAGAATAAGAGCAGCTGTATGGTTATAGCAGAACTTTGGTACACTCAGCTAGCACACTTGAAAGGTCCTTGAGCTTTTTTTTCAGGTCATGTGAGCAATGAGCCAAAAATATACCTTATGCTATTGAAGATCTTCATTCTTTATTCTTTGTATATTTCTACATCTCTTGGGCACAGAGCAATATCTTCAATACATTGGGATTTGAGTATCTATGTAAGTGAACATGGACTTGATGGTTAAAATAAAGGGAAAAATAAAATAATTAGGGTAATATACAAAGAAAGTCAAGAATGCTAAAAGAATAGGCAAGACAAAAAAAAAAATTCTAGCCTTGAGTTCTGCTAAACCACAGAACTTTCTCCCAGATAAACCTGGAAAAGAACGACATTTCTGCAGGCATCCAGGCATCTAGGCTGAACTTCTGTATGTAAATGGCATAGTGTCTTAAGGGTAGCTGTATATATTGTTAAGATGCTTATACACACAGTGTTAATTCACATAGAAGGAACTATCTGACTATTACACCTCTGAAAACAAAACTGGAAGATATCTGTGGCAGGAATTTAAAGCTAGTAAGTGCCCATTAACAGTAGTTAATGCTATAATTTCAAGAGTTGATTACTTCCATATGTGACTTCTATTTTGGGAAGGAATGGAGTCAGTAAATAACACAGCACTGAGGGGAGAGTTTGATGTACTGGTGGATAGAGTTGCCATTCACGGGAATTACAACAGAGTGGAAGAGTGGCCTGAAGGAAGATTTGAAATTCAACAAATTAAAATACAAAATCCTGCACTTGGGATAAGAAGTAATCCATGTGAAAGTGAAGCAATGGTGTACAGAACTATGGAGTTCTTTGCCCAAAGAGATCCTGGGAATCCCAGTGTACAGAAGACTGAAAATAGGTCAGAATTATGACTACCACAGTCTGGGCTGTATTAGCAAGAATATATCAGCAAGTAAAAGTAAGAGTTTCTCTATCCTACATGGCAGTTATCAAGGTGTGTCTAAGATATTGTGTCCAATTTTGAACACAGGAAAGACATCAACAAGCAGAAGAGATTCTGTGGAGGGGCACTGTGACAGTTCATGGGGATGAACAATGAACATGATGAAAACATGATAAATGGGATGAGAAAGGGGCATCTGGTCTTACTCAGCCTAAAAAAAAATGAGAAGAAAAAAGGTCTAACTGCTTCCTTTACTGTTGAAAAGGGGGTGTACAGGAAGACAGACAGGCATTTTTTCCAGACATGCAAGGGCAAGAGGCAGTAGGCACAAGCTGTGACAAGGGAAAATACAGTCAGATACAGGGGGAAAATTTGTTACCATGGACATGATTCATCACTTCACAAGACTGTCTCAGAATATTCTGGATCAGGTTGGAGACTTTCAGCACCTAAGGGGAAAAGGCCTTGATCCACCTCACAACCTTGAAGCCAGTATGCTTTGGAACAAGGGACTGGACAAAATGGCCTCCAGAACTTCCTTCCAGCAGAAATTGCTCTGATTTTAGAAAAATCAAAATGACAAGTGGTATCATTACAAGACAGATTGAGGATTCTGCAATAGTTAGAAACTAGCAAGTTTCTGCAAAAAAAGAAATAAATAATAATAATAATGCTGGAATACTTAAAGAGACAGTGAGAAGAAATTGTAAATATGTACCAAATAATGATAGCCTAAGGAAAATGGATGAGGAGCTCATAACAAAAACAAGGACACTCAATGAAATATAGGGTGGTAAGCTCAAAACTGATAAAAGCTGAGTTTTCTGCATTAGGAATTATTAGATAATGCCAAAGCTACAATTTTGAAAGACTGATACAGGTGTTTCGAGAGCATAGGGAAAAATAGATTAAGAAGGGCTTTATTAGCTAACAGTGCTAGATAAGAGATTAGAAGTCTGATAAAAGTCCACATTTTGGGTTTTAAAAAGTTCTAACTGCAACTCACATGAGGCTTATATCAGGAAAGCTAAGACCTCATTTTTCTGTTGTTGAGATTTGTCAACTGTCCCTGGCAAGAAATCCTATTTTAGGAAATGCAGAGTATTACTTCCCAAAGCAGTGGAAAGTCATGCAAGTTTTTGTAAAACAGGAACGATCTCTTCCTTCAGAAGGAGATTATATTCAACTCTATGGAGTATGTATTATCATAGACATCACCAAGGAACAATCAGAGAAGTTTTTCTCTTATTGTTTTCTAACAGCTATGTTCAGAACTTTTCATTTTTTTTAATTAAATAATTGGTTTATCTGAATGACTGTATTCTTTCTGTTTCTCTTAAGATGATGCTGAGACCTTTAAAATTTTCCCATGAAACATGAATCCAGGTGTTGCCAAACTACATCAAAACGTCATATGTAATGTTGTATTTCTTACAAACATGGCTAGCAATGGCACTCCAGCTTTTTATCAGTGTGTGCTTTGCCTTTCCCAAAATAAGCTGAGTATCGTATCTGAGGAGAAACACTTCTACAGACTGCATCTTAGGTCTGAGGCCAGGACTACTTTCAGATCTTAGAACAGGGGTTCCTGGCCACTGGACCTTGAACTTTCATTAGGTGGCATCTAGGTGTGTGGGCAGAGGACAGAGGCATTCTCCCACAGATACTTCATTTTGCAGAACGCTCCAAACCACCATCAAAGAATTGGTACCTGGAGCACATCTGCCTCGGAGTTAAGACCAGCCACTGTGAAGGATTCCTTCCTCCAGTATGAAAAGTAGTGTTGTTTTTATTTAGTTTATCAGAGAATTTAAACATAGAAAAATTTATGTTTGTGTTTAGACCTGAAAATAGCATGAGGGCAATTTAAGTGCATAATAGAGCCATTCAGACAAGTGATTTATTATTGCATACATGGCTATTTCTTCATTTATTATGCACAGAACTGTATGAAAACAATGGCAAAATAGAAACCAGTAACAAGAAAATAAATAAAAAATTACAGGCACATAAAAGCTGGCAGGCAAATGTGCTGGATTCCAACTATTTCTGGTGAAGAAGGCAGAGGGTTTTGTTCTTTTTATTTGCTACTACTATACAAGGTGAACTGAAAAATGAAATCATGCAGGCATTAGCCTCACAGCACTGCTCTTCGTAACTGGTTTTATAATGAGGCACCCACAAACATCTTATTGAATTTCAAGTTATTTTCAAATATTCTATTATTATCTATTTATTGGTCTTACCTAAATGAACAGCCCTGGTCTGCTTAGCACACTTCTGCTGCAGATTAAGTAAAAAATGAAATTATAAGGAGCAGCAAATATCCAAATCATGATAATAACTGTGAGGTTTAAAACTCATTAAGATACTGAAGTAAACTGCTTGCAGTATTCCTCATACCTGTTGTTTAAACTGGTGTCTGAAATAGTTAAGTAAAAAATGATAGAGTTCAAAACTCCGATAATCTCAGGTTTGTATGTAGACCTCTTGCTCTAGTGGTTGGACATACTGTGTTGGTTTAATTAGCTATCTAGTAGCAATTTCCACACCTTTGGAAAAAGAGCCATTCACAAGAAACAGGTGAGAAGTTTACATATGCACTTATGAACTACTGTAGACGTGTCTAGAAATTAATCTGTGCACTTCCCATCTTGCCTACAAATAACTGTTCAGTCACACTACAATCTTGAGTGCTCTGTCATTAAGCTTGCCACATACTTCAGCTAAAAAAATACATCTTTTCATTACTAGTATCTCATTAAATAAGGTTTCCCACACATGCTGTTTTTAAATAGCAATTTCAGGGAAACACGTAGCATTACTTCAAGCAGAACAAAAATTCTCTGATTTTTTTATTAGTTTTCCTCCTAGTACCAAAATGTTTCTGGAAGAGAATGACTATAGCATCAACATTAGTTCTGCTAAAAGACAAGGCAGTACCTCAATTAATTTTATAGCAATTTTTCCAGTATTTTGCTTAACAATCATGCAGAATCCTTTCTCTTCTGATTTCCCGTGCCCCCCAAAACTAAAATCTAACATACATTTGTTCCTTCTGTCATGTCCTCATTTGACTCTTCTAATTCTTTTTTGATTCTCATTGGCTCATGAGACTTCTGATAAACTTCAAAATGTCAAAGGTTCCCAGTTCTTACTGAAAATGCTCTTACTTTTACAGTCCCTGCCCTTGTGGTGAGCATTCCCTGGAGAGAGATGTTTCGGGCAATTGGAAGGCTCAACATTAGGACATGTAAATGTTTAAATTATGCCTTGCAGATCAATGACAAGAAATAGGACATCTATTTCTGGTAACATTCTGGATTTATAGTTATGAGTCAAGGCTAATGCAAGGTGAACTCCTCCCTTTATGATCACTGCCACAAATGCATTAGCTCATCCGTGAATTTAAAAATCGACCTCCAGACAGTTAGTTGGCAATTTGGCACCTTGCTTTGATTGTATACAATTTAACAAAAGAACATCCAGCACTAATTCAGTAGTAACATTACTTCTGCCTTTCAGGAATGATTTATTCATTTGGATATGATGTCCAAATCACATTTCCTTAAGGAGAGGGGTTTACTTTGTTTGCAGTTTATCGTACTGCTTCTCAAGGACAAGAGTAAAATTGTTGCCACTGATATTAGGTTCAATGTGAGCATGCTATGAAGATGGTCCTCTTCACAGAAAATCCAGGTAGTAGGTGGGTGGGAAACAGGGTACAGATACATAGTGGAGGGCATTTCAAAAAGAAATTGTTCTAAGAAGATTGTTACCTACTTTAATAAGGAACTCGTGTAGCTAAAGGTCTAAGACATAAACATCTCTGTAGCTGTGGATCTCACGTCTGCTGAATGTGTGTTCAGTTCTCCCAGCATCCTGTGTTGGGAGAGCTGAAACATCTGGAACTGAAACAACCTCCTGTGACTGAAGGTATACTTCAGGAGGAAGTATATTTTCTTGGATTTAGTTCTATCCCTTTGTTTCCAGGCCAGGCAGATAAGTAGCCCTATCAGTGAAAAAAAAACAACCAACCAACAAGATAACATGGCTATCTTACTCTACCAAATCAGCTGCCAGCATGGGGTGATATAAGGTGGCCAAGCAGGCATGTTGTCATTTACCCACAGAAAAGTGTTAAGGTTTCCAGAATAGCTAACAGTGCTGCAGAGGTCTGCTGGGACTATCACTGTGATGGACGAGTTGAGAGACCAAGCTATTCATAAATATGTCAGCTAGACATATTTATACTCATTAAGTAAGCCTTGATCAGTCAAAAAAGGAGGTTAACAGACATCTGTGGCTGATGTCTCATGTTTTAGTGTCTGAAGAAGCTAAGGTTATCCAGAAATCATGTATATACAATGTGAGTGATTTCCTTCCACTTATAGTCCACCTCTGGGTGCCTGTGCCAACCAGTTGTTTTTTTTTTTTCTGGGGTCATTATGCATTTGTTAGCAGGCTAGCTGGGAAGACGGTTCAGCTACCTACTTGCTGGGATAACTAGCCTAACAGTTGCAGACTGATGGGGGAAAATGTTTAGCTGGACATATGACAAGATGTCCCTGCTTCACCTGCATTTGAATCTCAGCGTGCTCAATGATGCTCTTATTATGGGAAAAACTGAATACTGAAAGAATTTGTGTCTTGAGTTGGCTGGTATTTCTGATGTTCTCACAGGGCTGGTGCAGGTATCTGGTGAGAAAATATCTGAAAGGAAATTCCACCTGGGACAAGGCAATTTCTGATTGGGAATTATACTGTTGCTATACATATTCTCTTTTTCCAATGGTTGCATGTGTGTAGAGAAAAACAAGAACAGTTTAGCCAAGCAGTACTTTTGTTCCAGTGGTGCACTGACTTTCCCACCTATGCTATTTATGTGACAAAATGGAGGATATCCCAACAAGGAAAGTGATAATGTTTCATTTTGATCAGTTGAACTCAAATTCAATTGTCTGATTTCAATCACAAGTAATAGTACCACCAAATGTCACCATACTCAATTATTCAGAGAAGGGTCATTGTGACATTCTTTAGTTTGGTGCAAAGCTCTCTCCTTTCTTCTTTTTCTCTTGTTGTTGTTGGCTTTTTTGTTTATTTTGTTTTGTTTTGTTTTTGTTTTTCCAATTCAATTTTGTTCTTCACTTGCCTTTTCAGGAAATCAGAGGGATTTCCATCATGAAGTTAAGTAGCAGTGGGGATCCTTCTCTTGCCTCTTTCTGCTCCAAAGCATTTCTTGAGAAATTTTCTTGCATTCTGTAACCTTCCAGTAAGATGGGAACTGAGATGCTTTGCCACAGAAATGCATTTGTGGTGCCTTATCTTTGCCTTATAGTTCCACAAAGAATTAGCTGAAATGGACAACAGTATCAGAGACTCTACAATTACAATTAATGTCTCAGTTATCTCTTCTGCTGTTTTAAAGCTAGGACCAGAACGAAAGAAAACTAGCCACTATGATATTTCCATCTTTGATTTTGCAGTAGATGTCTCTTCATTCCCACACGTTGTTCATATCAGGCGATGTCACTTCTCTATGTGTAGTATCAACTGCAAGTTTAAGAGTTTTTGCCTTCCTTCAAACTCTATAATGACAAGGGGCTTGAAAAGGAGAACAGAGGAGCAACTGAAGTGGAAAATCCTCCTACTCTCAATTGTAGCAAATCTCATTTAAAAGCACACAGCAGCCTCCATAATAGGAAATAGATTAATTATAAGGCTATAAAATGAAACTACTGCTACTGCAGCAGAGCCCTTGTACTAGGCACAAAGGTAGCATCTCTATCTCGTACACTCCCTAAGCTGGAGACTTCTCCATGCTCCCTTTGGGTTCTGTCTTGAACAGGTCTTGAGATTTCTGTCCAAAATTTCTCTGAGCTTCTTTCTAGCCTTCGGCCCACAGGATAACTGCTATGAATGCTGTTTGCTATCAGAAACTTATCTCAAAAGTATAAGAGGAGAGAGAGTTGTGCAGAGAACACTGTTTTGCAGAGAAAGGGAAGACAGGATGGTAAAATTGCAGACTTGACTTTAGACTTGAACTGCAAGTATGTGTTCATCAAGTTTATTATTGGCTTTGTGCCCTGAAGCTCAAATTAATGAAAAATTCCTTTCTCTGAAACTTGGAGAGGATCTTGAGCTGATTTCAAGAATAGTAGCCTATTATTCTCTAGAGTAGTCTCACAGCCAGGGATAATTCCACCTCCCAGATATTTGCTATGTGCCTACCATAATCTGAATTTCCTAGAATACAGCTTCTATGTTAAAAGCAAACTGTTATGCTGAAAGTGTTTCGTTTTTTTTTTTTTTTCCTCTGAAAATTTGTTCATTTTTGTCTAGTTGGCATGGATGTTAAATTTCTAGCCTCCATAATGAAGCATTTATTAGAATTGCAATTGAGTTACTTTAACTTCGAAAGGAATTCAGTAGACTGCAAAAATTGCCCTTCTCCTAAAGCAGGGACAAAGATGGCAGTGTCATTCATATTTGGATATAATTCCTGCTGAAATTAAAGAGTGTTTTACTTGTGAAAGGGCTAAAGTATATGCACAGGCTCTGGCAAAATGACAGCATTACAGGCTGTTGCTTTGAAAAAGTGAGCTGCCTGAAAGGGAATTAAGGATAAAATCTCCATGCCCACACCTTACGGGGGATGCAAGTATGCTGTCCTGGTAACATTTTCTCCTCATAGTTTAGTTTTTATGGTCAGGTAACTCATCAAATAGCATTTTGTTATGAAATCACTAGACTTGTATTTCACTGTGGACTGCACTAATTGTTAAATTGTAGTGGCTGCATTTTCAGATTTGCCCAGATGCTACCAAGTCTTGTATTAGAAAAGCCTCTGGTGAAAACGATATTTATGTGTTGTTTTATCTAGAAACACTATGTTGACGAAACTTAAGTTTCTATTTTGAAAAAAATCACGCTAAACAATTCACTCTCTCTCATTTCTTCAGAGTTCTTTCACGTGCTGGCATTAGTTCACTCTGAACATCATAGCCACCCCTGAAGATCCTGGCTGTCTTCTCAAGCATAATACATTTGGGAATCTCACTACTATTTATAAGTACTGGAGTAACATTAGAAGTTGAATCTATTTCATGGATCACAACGTTGCAATATGGAAAGTATTGGAATTATCTTTTTAATGACTCTTCTCTGTGGTGATTGGATCAAGACTTTTTGCATAAGCTATACAAAGGGGTCAAGAACACAGAGCAATATGACCACTTCATATATAACGTCTTGTGCTTTGTCATATTTTATAATTTTATCAGGTAATTTCATAATCTTTGCATAGCTTCATTTTTCTGGCCTGTCATCTATAGTTATCACATGAGAACTGTAATGTATTACATGAGAAAGTAATGCCTCCTATTTTATTATGCTAGCTCACAATGACAGAGAAGCAGATTATGGTAGGATGGCAGTAGGGGTTGAACCTTCCCACCAACATTTTCACATTTAGTTGCTATGTTACAGATGGTAGCAGAGGGACAATCTGACATAATGGCATCTGTCATGGAAGAGTGTATGAAGCAAAGGTAAGGAATTGAATTCCTCCATGTAGAAAAAAATGGCACCCGTTGACATTCATCAGGGCTTGTGAACGTTTATAAATCAAACTGTAGACGTGAGAATAGAGAGGTGATAGGTTGTGCATTTCAGCACCAGTGACAGCAAGGACAATTCACATTCCAGACAACCATGCAGATTTTTACGAGTGGCATGCAGGCTTGTGTTCGTTGCTGGTGAAAATGCATAGCTAATGGTGGTGACAGTATTTCATAGATAAGAATTTGCTCTATCAAATAGTCAGGTGCTGGAATGGGCTGCCCAGGGGAGTGATGGAGTCACTGATCCTGGATGCGTTCAAGGAACGTTTGGATTTTGTGTTGAGGGACATGGCTTAGTGAGAACTACTGGTGATGGTTGTAGATGATGATCTCGTAGGTCTTTTCCAACCTTGGTGATTCTATGATTCTATGATTATTGTGCCTTTTGTATCTGTTGTAGTTTCCACATAAATAAGTAGGAAGCATTATTTTTGTAGCAACTTATGTACATAGATGGACAAAACAGTTATCAGAAAATATATACAGATATTATTGGCCTTTAATCCCAGCAGGTTGCACTCCTATTAAATCAGATGTATTTCTAATCAGCTGACACTAATTAAACAGTAGTTTTTAAAATCATATTGATTCAGCTTTACACTTCCTCCATCTTTAGAGAAAGATGATGCTAAGCTTAATTTTTTATATAACTACAGAAAAAAAAAAAAAGTCAACTACAAAAGGTACAATTAAATCAAAATAAGAAAATCCATCTAAGCCTTTTGTTTATTTTTGGAAGCCCAAAGGTGTAATTACGGATGGAAAGGAACATTCACATTCTGTGATTCTTTACACTAATTGACTTTATAAACTTTTTTTCCCCCCAAAGTGTTGTAGTCTGAATTAGCAAAAAAGAAAAGGGAAATGTCAAAGAATAATTCTCCACAACCTTCAACTGTATAAATAAAAATAACATATAAATGAACATTATATATGAAGCAATATGTAATCTAATGTACAGTATAACATAAAATATAAATATATAATTCATATCACAACTTCTGTACTTAATGATGTATATCTTTTATCATATATTGCATGTCTTCTATCGTATTCCATATGTTCTATGTTACACACATCCTACTGTTGTATCCTACATTTATATGTACTACCAAGAATCCTTCAGCAAGGCTTAGGACAAGACTCAACAAGACAAGAACCATCATCCCAATGTGCAAACAAAAGGAAGTGAATGTTTTTTCACCAGTATTTCCATTAAATGGGAAAAGCTGGGAATATCTGATTTTGTTCTCAAAGAAAATATTGCAACAAGGATTAGCAACCTTATAAAGAATCAAACAAAATCAAACAAAAAATTATAGTAAGGAAAATACTGTAGCAAATTCATAAAGACACGGTGACATTCTGGTTAGGGGTGTTAAGGGTGAGGAGATCTTGTGAGTGTGTATTTTTGAGTCACACATGGAGCACCTGGGCAGCAAGTCCCTTCATCTGCTTCAGGAGTCCACCTTCATCCGTGGAATATGGACACAAGTTGGTTTCCCTAAAGGTGAACCAGAGCAAGAGCTTAGAAATAAGAAAAATGCCTTTTAGAAAGGCATTTGATACTGTCTCCCACGACATCCTTATAACAAAGCTGAGGAAGTGTGGGATAGATGAGTGGACAGTGAGGTGGGTTGAGAACTGGCTGACTGGCAGAGCACAGAGGGTCATCGTTTGTGGTGCAGAGTCTGGCTGCAGACCTGTAACCAGTGGTGTCCCCCAGGGGTCTGTGCTGGGTCCAGCCTTGTTCAACATCTTCATCAATGACCTTGATGATAGTGGCCACCCTCAGCAAGTTTGCTGATGATACAAAGTTGGGAGGATTGGCTGACACGCCTGAAGGCTGTGCTGCCATTCAGCAAGACCTGGACAGGCTGGAGAGCTGGGCAGTAAGAAACTGGATGAGATTCAACAGAAGTAAGTGTAGAGTCTTGCACCTAGTGAGGAATAATTGCATGTACCAGTACAGGCTGGGGGATGAGCTGCTGGAGAGGAGCTCTGCAGAGAGGAACCTGGGTGTCCTGGTGGATGACAGGTTGGCCATGAGCCAGCAGTGTGCCCTTGTGGCCAAGAGGGCCAATGGCATCCTGGGATGCATTAAAAAGAGCGTGGCCAGCAGGTCGAGGGAGGTGATCCTCCCCCTCTACTCTGCCCTGGTAAGGCCTCATCTGGAGTACTGTGACCAGTTCTGGGCTCCCCAGTACAAAAAAAGACAGGGATCTCTTGGAAAGAGTCCAACAGAGGGCCACAAAAATGGTGAAGGGCCTGGAGCATCTCTCCTATGAAGAAAGACTGAGTGAACTGGGTCTGTTCAGCCTTGAGAAAAGAAGACTGAGAGGGGATCTAATCCAGGTTTATAAATATCTGAGGTGTGGGGGCCATAGTGGTGAGGCCAGTCTCTTTTCAGTGGTACATGGAGACGGGACAAAGGGAAACGGACATAAGCTGCAGCATAGGAAGTTCCGCACGAATGTGTGCAAGAACTTCTTTACGGTGAGGGTGACGGAGCACTGGAACAGGCTGCCCAGGGAGGGGGTGGAGTCTCCTTCTCTGGAGATGTTCAAGACCTGCCTGGATGCCTACCTGTGCGACCTGCTGTAGGGAACCTGCTTTGGCAGGGGGGTTGGACTTGATGATCTCTGGAGGTCCCTTCCAACCCCTATAATTCCGTGATTCTGTGATATAGGTGATGTTTATTGCCCTCAGGAACAATGCCCTCGGGGGGAGACTTACATGCACTGTAGTCCATATGCAACCATATGCACCTGAAAACAAAGGAAGAGGGAATGAGCTTCCCATGTGTGCTTCACAAACTCCAGCTTGTGCCATGGTTCAAGACAGAGAGAGTTAGGTACTTGAACCTAATGCACAGAAAATGCAATGCAGAGAGTGTCTATGGGTGGTGAAGAGAGGTGAGAAACACACGTCATTCATGCTGAGCTATGAGAACTTGGCACTGCTTGGAATAGACAATGTCAGTTCTCTTCCAAAGGTAGGTGCTTGTACTGAATGCCTTCCCTTATCATGTACGAGAGCAGTCAGACCTTTATTTTAAAAGCTGTGAAAATTTCCTTCATACCTTTTTAAAGGAAATACTTCCTTTCGCAGATTGCTTTTAAAATGAATATTGGATATTTTAGTCCAAATTCAATTCATACTTGAAGGCAGATGGATTTTTCAAGGAATATCTCAGTTTCCATTTCCTTGTAGAGTAAAAGGAACTCTCCTTTTTTTTTAAAGTCTTTTTGATTTATACCTTGTACTTACATGTTCATTAGAGTGAATCCCAGAACACAAGTCCTCCCTTGTACAGAATTACTTTAGCAATTAGCCTTCAAAGACCTCCTCTTGCTCTCACTTGAGCATCATTCATTGGCAGGACACACACACTCGCATACATACATACATACATACCCGTTTGTCCCTCCCCCCCCTTTAACATATAATCCAAAATTTTCTTCCCCAGCATCCTGTACTGAGTCTTGTACTTGCATGCAGTCACCCTCCATCTATGTGTTGACCTTGGAAGAGTCTCTCCCACTGACTAAACTTGATGTGTCTCACTCCGTCTACGAGGTGGTTGAGTCCGATGGTATCCAGGAGGGGACTTCAGTGTGTCCTATGACCCCCCCACCTCCATGTACACATCCTTGGGCATCCCTGCTCCTTTTCATGTCTAGAGATAAGACTTTTATCACATAACTTGAAAAACTGATAACGGAAACATACCACGGCCATGTCTATTTTTGGAGGTCTTCAAGGATCTGCATGCATCACTGATCTGCTCTCACTGGAAGCAGGCAAGAAGAGATAAGGGGGCTGAGACCTCCTTCCCAGATTGGGAAACATTTTGTGTGTGCTAGTTATGTGTAGACATTTAAGTTAGACTTCAGCAGCTGCTTATCCTTCTGGGTATGGGAATTGAAGCTCCATGGGGCCCACAACACCGCTTGAGATCAGTGTAGGCTGTCAGAGGGAGAAAACATCTTTCCAGGAGAAGGCAGTAAAAGCATTAAAAATAGGCATGTTTTTTTGTATAACCAAGAGGAAAGAAAATCCTTAGGCACTGCAAAAACCTGCTATCAGGAGATAGGCTTTGATAACCTTTCAGTATTGATTAATCTGTTGCTGCATTCATTTGAAACAAAGCCTACGGCTTGTTTAGGAAGTGGCAACACTGCAGCTTAGTAATGTCCAAAACACCATATCACTATCAAGGCTAATTTAACACTGATGAGATCAATAAGGTTCCCAGGGCTAGAAGTAGATGAGAAACATGGCTCATTACATGCTGCTCTATTTCTCCATGGGAAAGAGAAAAATCATGCAGGAGGATGAGAAGAGAGGGATGTAGAAGCTGTGGAGACCTCAAGACTAGGCAGGTACTTTTTGCTGCTTTACTGAGTCACTTGAACTGACATCTCTCTGAAGCAGTGCAATGAAAATGGTTTCTTTCTGTCTCCAACTTATTAGGTGTGTCCCTTGATCAGAACAGGATCAAGGATGGAAGGTAATGCCTCAAATTTCAGTAGGGGAGGTTCAGACTGGTTACTAAGAAAAAATTCTCAGAAGGAATGGTGAGGCACTGGAATAGGCTGCCCAGAGAAGTGGTCACTTCTCTGGAAGAGAAGAGTCACCGACCCTGGAAGTATTCAGGGATGGTGTGGATGTGGCACTGAGGGATGTGGTTAGTGGGCATGGTGGGAGTGAGCTGGTGGTTAGACTAGATAACCTGGGCACACTGCTGGCTCATGTTCAGCTGAGTGTGGACCAGCACCCCCAGGTCTGTTCCCTCTACAGTGTTCCAGCCACTCTGCCCCAAGCCCATAGCATTGCCTGGGGTTGGTGTGGCCAAAGTGCAGGATACACACGTGGACTTGTTGAACTTCATTCCATTAGCCTCAGCCCAGTGATGTAGCCTGTCCAGATCTCTCTGTAGAGCCTTACTACCATTTGGTAGATCGATGCTTCTTCCTAACTTGATGTCATCTGCAAACTTACTAAGGGAGCACTCAGTACCTTCATCCAGGTCATCAGTAAAGATACTGAATGTATTGACTGTACCAACCCCTGGGGAACCCCACTCATGACCGGTTGCCAGCTGGATTTAGCTCCATTCACCAACACTCTCTGGGCCTGGCCCTCCAGCCAGTTCTTTACCCAGCTAAGAATGCCTGTCCAAGCTTCTCCAGGAGAATACTGTGAGAGACAGAGTCAAAGGCTTTGATAGGTACAAAAGACCCCACACCTGGACTCTTGAAAGTCAGATGTGATAGTGGTTACCAACAGCAGTGCAATCCAGCCACCCTGTCAGCATGCTGTTCTGTACCAGGGGAGAGACAGATTTTGGAAGAAATAAAGGCAGAAAACTTTATGCAGCTGACCTACAATCAACAGGACTAGCGGACATAAGCAACAGGAAAATATAAGGAAAAAGATGAAATCCTCATTCTTTGGGATGGAAAGGTCAGACTGAAGGCAGTGGCTACATTGTCCTGTTCAAAGAATTGAACAAGGTTAAAGGAGAGTGCGAGGCTGATTCCTTTGTTTTTTCACAGTTGAAAAAGGAAGGAACTTTTGTTCATGTACTAGTTTAACAACTGAACTAGCAATCCATATAGCAGCTGAATTCTCAGCTTGGGTGTGGGACTAATCAGAGTCCTTTCTTCTGTGCTGGAAAGATATCAGCATTATGTCCCAGCAGCCCAACACCAGTGTGAGCATCACACTCCTGCATATTCTTTTTTCCTCCAACCTTGAATTCTTTTCTTGCAAGAGACACTTCTGCAATAAGACAGATTGAGAATGATCTATATAGTCTGTACCCCATCTCACAATAGTGCTTTATTGCAGGCCACTATCATCAGCTCTTTCTCTGGAGTGCATTTTCCTAATGCAATCTGCTAATGTAATACATTTATTCTGGCACTCAGCTTCAATGGTTTTCATTTTGTAATAATAAAAATAATGATAGAAGTGATATTAAAATAATAAATAGATTTTAATAGGAAAGGAACACAGTACAGTGGCAAAGTCTGTATCTTTGTTGGACTCAGGTATGACTTGTCAATGCGTTTCTAAGACAAAGCATTTAAACTTGAAGTGCTCATTTTTGGAGAGAAAAAGTAGATCGAATTCTATCACTTTGTTAGTTAGATGAACAAAGATGATCAGGAGAACATCTGAGGGCTTCTAGTCCTTTTAGGAGAAAGCAGGAAGTTTCTGCACATGTCCAAGTATATAAGTTGACTGCAAAAAGTCGAAGGAGTATTCCCTTCTGGATTGCAGGTTGACATCCAGCCTGTCATTGCAGGGATGAAGAAGGAATTTCAGATGGTCACTAAGTGATTTATTTGGGAAGTGTTTATTTATACATTCCTGTCTGGCGCATACATCATTGCCACTCATATTTCATGGTGATGGGAAAGACGCTGTGTGTAATTATCTCAGCCAGGCAGTCATTTCCTCCTTTTAGAGAAAAATGAAGCATTTTCAAATCAAAAGTATGGCATGTCTTCCTTTCCAGAAGTACTACTTCTTTCTATTGTAAAACTTTATGTATTTTACGTAAGAATCTTCCTGAGAAAGTTAACTGAAAAATGCATTGTGGTCACAATTCGTTTTCATTGTCAAACACCCAAACACTCTAACAAGCAATCAGGAAATTCCAGGCAATATAACATGACATTTTTGTACCTTGCTAGAGATGATCTTTTTTTTTTTTTTTTTTTTTCTCTTTTTCCATCCATCCCATGTAATCAATCATCAATATCACATGAGTACACTGGCCCAAAGACTAGGTGATCCCAGAGTAGTTACAGCAAGTTAGATCTATCTGGCTGGAGGTGTCAGAGGCACCAGAGCATTGCCTCCTCCATTAACCCTTTTCTCCTCAGTTCTCCCAGAGGTTGTGGTGCTGGAGGTTGTGGAGGCTCTTTCCACCAGCCTCATGCCAAAGCAACCCCATGGTCTCTGAAATCTATGACAGCACCTGAGAAGTTGCCCTTAGCTGAATTATACTGGCAGTGGTTGTCTGCTGCAAGCCAGCCCATACTTCCCATGATGCTGTCTCACTAATGCCATCTTGTGAGATACTTCGTTGCTTGTGACCCCTTGCTAAAAATGGGCTCAGCATCCCCATTCCCACCAACTTGTGTACGTGACTGCTTTTTGCATTTTTCACCTTAAAAGCACAGACCACTTGCATAAATGCAGTTTAGAAGAGAAGGGTCCTACAGACACCTGAGTCTTTCTGAACATTGCAGCCATGGAAAAATATCCTAAAAGAGAAAATCTTCCCTGCAGAAGTCATCTTCAAATTGAATGCAGAGATGTATGCAGGAGTGTAAGCTCTCATCCTCTCAGTAATTTCCATGAGAGCTAGCTTGCAGTCAAATAACACAGTCAAAGTTCAAGCCAGAGAAAATGAGCTCAAATAAAAAAATGAACAGAGCTCAGCTAAAACTAGAATCAATAAGGTAGCAAACTTAATGACCTGTTCATCTTACTATCAGGTAATTGAACCCAAATGATATTTAAGCAGAAAGAAAATTGGCCTTACTGTTTGTTAATAATTACTCATATTCCAGTAAGAAGACTGTAGAAGAATTCCCTTAAACACGTGATGTGGTAGCATTAGTACCCAGCTCCAGGAAAGGGTATCTAATCAGTGTCATCCATAAGAGAAGAACCAAATCTGAGTTCAGTATTTAATGGTTTTAGCACATATGATGGAGGTAGACTTAGAAATTACAAAAAAACCCTGAATCTCCAAAATAAAGAGAACTTAATTCATCAGCAACTTAGTTTACAGGTTTCTGGGGTCTCTTCATTTGGAGAGTTTCACAACAATGTTATATCCATTGGAGCATCTTGTCAGTCCACGTTTTTGAGCCAGTTTTCATGAAGCAAAAGTGTAAATAACATATAGTGAAGGTGCATTGTTGTCCTTACGCAGTACAGTTTGCATGCTTTCAGTCTGCTAATAATTTTATTTTAAGACTCATGATAGCTTACTTGTAACTAGTTGGCAATACAAAATGATATAAAACATTTTATGAAGTTACAGAAGAGTATTTACTTTTTTTTAGTTGACAGCGATGGATGAATTCAGTGAAACTAAAATACTATGTGAAATACATGGGGCTGATTTGGGAAAGAAAAAAAATATATTTTTCAAGAAAACCTATACATCTGGCTGACATGACCTTTCTCTTGATGATGCCAAGAAAAGAGAGATTATTTCTCTCTTTGGAAGATAGAAAGATAAAGCTGAATAAATATGCTAAGAATTACGTTGGGGTGGGTTGAGACATGGACAGGTTTAGTTATATTGTTAGGAACACAATGAAGCTTTCTGAGGTAAGCAATCCTTTGGATTGATTCCAAGGGGATATTTGCTAGAGTTTAATTCTGCAATTTCTTTGTGCCACTGATTGAGCTTTCTTTACCCTTCTGGAAGAGTAACCAAAGTCTTAGCATACTGAGATATGCACAATTTGAAGTAACCAAGATACCACCTCACATCTGGAAGACAATGTTCTTTAACTGAGATACAGTGCCTGGGCCTTCAAAACCCACTGGAAGATCATGTGAAATAAATTATTTAAATGAACAGTAGTCTTAATGGAACTGTTAGTGGAATATCAGTTTTTAGCCATCTGTGACGTGCAACATTTTGCATTTTAAATCACATTAAAATTTCGTAGAAAGCAAAATAAATGTTGTGAGACTGTTTAAACCAACAGCAGAGGAGGCAAACTGTTTTACTTTATACTGCTGAAGTTGAGGAAGATATCACATCCTAGCTGAGGAAAAAGAAATCTTCTTGCCAAAGAAGACAAGTTTTCCAGTAGTTTTAAGTCAACTGTTTGAGCTCATGCAAAAATACCCACATAAGAACACCAATATTTTCATTGCATTATAGATCTCAACAATCAAATATTGCATTTGCAGTAAAACTTAGCTCTTTTAATCACACTTTCAAGGTCTCCTTTCTCTGTTTGTCATATAAATTAAACATAATTAAATATAATTATAATTAAATATAAATATAATCAAAATATAATAAAGCAAAACCAAGATGACTGCAGTTGTTTAAAACCATTTTCATGAAACTCAGTGCATGAAGAACTGATTCAAAGGCTATGCAATTATTTAACCAAGCAAGTATTATCAAGTCAGTTTTCTGTTGCACATACCTTTTGGTATGCTGGAATTTTATACAGTGTCCATTTCAGAAGTCCTCTTTCTTTTTCATTTCTGTAGATATTCTGACTCAAGCACGGGGAGAAGTTGTTTGTTATATGAACAGTTCTCCATCTAGAAGAAACTTTATCTCTGCTGCATTTTATTATCCAGGATTTTATATCTCATGTAATAAGGGCAACATCCAACAAAAATATTTTACAGCATAGTTCTCAAATACAATCCTGTCCCAGTTGTGAGACTCTTCTGTGGTAACTTTGGTTGTGGAAAATCAAAATGGTGGGGAAGTAGTGACGAACATTCGTACATAAAACCTATGGGAAAAGCTACCAACAAAATGGAAAATGGCTACTTTAATTTTTTTCTGACTGACTAGGTGGAAATGAATAAGAAACTACGAGGGCTGCTTCAAAGTAATGCCTCCTATTTTATTATAAAGGCCCATTATATCAGAAGCAGAAGGTGATAGTATGACATTCATCAGTGCTTGCTAAGTATTTATGGAGACCAAACAGTAGATGTGAGCACACAGAAAGTTGGATTGTGTGGGCAAGATTTTCCTTTGCCATTGTAAGAGCTGTGCATGATTTTCACTAGTGCTGATTTTTACTATCATGGTTCTTGTTCACCGTTGGTGAAAATGCATAGCTAATGGTAGTGACTATGTTGTAGTGTTTTATAGCTGAGAATTCACTCTATCAAATAGTGTTTTCATGCTCTTTGTATCTGTTTGTAGTTTATGTGGAAATTAATAGGAGGCATTACTTTGAGAACAACCTAGGTATATGTGGTAGGCAATATGTCTAAGATGATGGATGTCATCACTGCCAGGAAAAGAACGTGTAAGGTCATTAGATAATAGTTAGAGAAGTTCACACCTATTCTGAAGACATGGAGAGAATGGACTGGCAGATTGTGTGTCTTTGATTTGTATCTTTGACAGAGGCTTTTCTTTCCTCTCTTGCCCAAAGACAGCAAAAGCATCTCCTTGTTTAAAGCTAGCTAGCACTGGACTGGATAAAAAAAAAAAAACCAAAAAAACAAAAAAACAGTGTATTTTATTTGCCTAATATGTTAGAAGTCTGCCATGGATTTTTTTTATTTTTTTTTATTTTTTTATTTTTTTTTTTTTCCCAGGAATTTCTGGTGGGTAGTCTAATGATTAGGACTCTTCAGGAAATATATTAAATAATTGTTTTCAGGTTTTATTTTGTAATGGAACAAAATCTTTCAGTTTCTAAACTGGGGCTACTTTACTTTTTAAATAAAAATATTCCAGTGTTTTTTCATCATAAAGGACCCAAAAAAACCTTTCAACAACATTTTGTCCACTAAGTGACATTTCTTTGAAAATAATTTGTAAATGAATCTACATTTGCTGGTGGAAAATACCTCATTTTTTAAAAATGTCCAGCTACAGCTATTGTCTGTAGACACTTCAGACATCTGCAATACCATCTGGAAACGGGCAGAAGCAGATTTTTGTAGGGACTAGATCTTTCCCAAATGACCATCACTTAATTTTAATATTTTTACCACGTAACTCATGTAGTTTCCAAATGCACGGATGCTCTCATCAAGGATCCATGTTATGCAAAGGACAGAGCTTCCAAACAAACTGTTTAAGCAAATTGACATGGTTTTAAACTTAAATTCTATGTTGGAGCCTTGAATTTGACTGGCATTCACAAAATAAGCAATGGGTTTATATATTACAGACATCGAGAAAAAGTTTCACGGTGAACATTTTTTGGTGAACATTCTTTTGAAGAAGTTTGCTATATAAAAGTTACATGATATCAGAAAAAAAAGCATTGTACTATGCAAACTCTTCCTATGTTTCCAAGAATTGTTACCATAAAACTGATGCTTGTATAGATTGAAAGTCCACAGTCACAAAGACAGAAATCTATGTTTTCTCCTGATGAACTTAAGGTCCCCAGCCTCATCTATATAGGTCTGACTTATGAAATTTTGATATTTAATTCTGTACTTTCTACATGAACTTGCTTTTTCAGAGACTGGATATAAATGCTGGATTTGTAACATAATCCAACCCAAACCGTAAGAAATTTTGTCATTAACCAGGAAGGGTCCCATATTAGGAGCCCAAGGCTCATGTCACTGAATAGCAAAATATTCAGCTCTTTTATCTAGCTTAGTTTTTTAGTTGCACTGATCACAGTTTGTCACACTAACATTTCTCTGATGACCAGGAGGAATCAGATATGTGGAAGACCAACGGAAGTTCTGTGTTTTGATAACCAGCATGCCTGTGGTTCTGAAAAATTTGGTCTAAATGGAAATCCCATCTATGAACAAGAAGCAGGAAAACATTAAAAATGACCAAGGGAAGTACCAAACATGCTTGGTCCTTGATTCGACAACTCATTTTTATTGAGCAAATCATTGAGTCCAGTGGGAGTAATGAATGCAGCAGTGTTCTTTTGTGACCTGAGTGAGATTATTTTTGCACTTGAAAACACAAATAGGCTCTGCCTAGATGGAAGTGGATCCAAGGATCTGTCTCAGAGACTCAGCCCATGGCAGTCTTACTGTTGTTGTTTCTGAAAAATGCTTTTTTTCCCCGCTTTTCTTCTGAAAATAGCAGTGAAGTACCTGTGCTCATTTCCTCCATCATTTTTGTTGTTTTCCCTTCCTGGAAGCTTTTCTCAGTTCTCAGATTGGTTGGGAATAAAGATATCTGTCTATTTTACTGATCAAAATAGAATCATATTCTCCCTAGATTTCCATTTTTTCCTATCTAAACTGTCAAGGAAGCAGTCTGTCTAATTAAATAGGAAAACATAGCACCATTGGTCAGGAACCATCCCAAATTCCTTTGGCAGAACCCAGTAGAGTGAATTGTGGTCTGTGGTCTTCGATTTAGAAATTGTCACATTGCAAACGGTGATGAAAAATTCCCTAAAATAGGATGGATTTTGGAAAAACAGAACAAAACATCATCAAGAACAAAACAAGCGAAACCAAAGAAACAAAAAACCTCACTACTCAACAGAATTTCTGGTTTGTTCACAACACAAAAAGAAATATTTTTATCCAGTTCATTTACCACAGGCATAAATTAATGTCTAGCACTCTTGTCAGGGAGAGAAAACAAATTTACACCAAGCACTTTGATGTATTTGTTAACTGACCCCTTTCCTACTTCCTTTAATTAAAATTTCAGGTAAAATGTATCATTTGTTTCTGATTGCTACATCTGAAAAGAGCAGGGAGTGAGACACTTTAGAACAAGCTTTCACACTGAGTCCATGTATAGTGGCTCTACATCTACTTCATACCAAGTTGGCAGAGTGGATTAAGGAAAAGATAAATTACTGCACCATTTATTTGACTTTTCAGCTAAGGCCTATATCCATAGTGGGATTGAATGAGAGAAATATAGGTCTAATTTATTTTTCATTCTGTTTTCTTTTTTACATTGTTTCTCTAAAGATTTCTTGTCTTCTTTACCCTATAAAGAAAATAGACAGGGAAATAGGATTCTTATATATAATCTTCTCTAGACATGGCTCTACAAAGGGACTGAATAGCCACATGAAGGGCATAGGTTCAACATTGCTACTGCCTTAGTGAGAAAGTAAGCCAAAGAAATATTAATGTTGAAAGGCATCCTCTCTTTGTCCCCCAGTGTTGTGCTCATATAAACCAGCTGCACAGGCCCCCCATAGCACCTGCCTTGCTTTTAAAGAGCTGAGGCACCCTCCTACCCATGCACTTCCTTTCAATAAAACCATTCAATAATGTGTTCTATTACCTTTGGTTATTGATGTTTGTAGTCACATGCTTCTTATGACCGTAATGATTAGCCTCAGGTGTCTTACTCTTAACAAATGGCTGCTGCTTCTATCTTCCATAGTTTCCTGGATGCCCTGGGCTCTGCTTAGTGGCAACTGAAACCCATCCCTCCTGGAAAAGGTGTAGAGAGGCTCAGAACACTTCAGCAGAGTATGTATAAAGCCATTTCCCTAACACCTCCTGTTATGCATAAAAAGCACAGCAGTGTCTCTGAAGGCTACTAGAAACCCAGTGAAAAAAGTTCAGGAGAGTAGTTGCTATGGAGGGAACCATGCACTCACGATGAGTACAGCAATGCAGGCTGTAAAAAACAGAGTCCCAAACCATCTTACTGTCTCTTGTCAGTGAATCAGCAAGGAAAAGATTAAGGATGATCTGTCAAAGATTTCATAGGAGTCTATGAAATGGTGAGAAGAGACTATTAGCTCATGTTGTTTAGAGATTTTTTTTTTTCTTTTTCTTTGTATTTCAGGGATTCTGCATGAAGTACTTTGAAAAAACCTGAAATGAGCCTGAAATGGAGCAGGGCTGAATTCTACCTCGTGACCAAACTGTTGTGAAATTCTGCTAGTTCACTCTCTCCCTCACCAATTCCCCCCCTCATAATGACAGCATAAAAGAGAAGAAAAAAAAAAAAAAGGAAAAGGAATTTTGTGAATCTGTTTTGGTCAGCTAGTAGACAGGAGTACAGTAAGATTTTGGTGTATTTGAAATACAAAGTGCTCTTGACTACACACGCATTTCGTAAGAAATCTTTGCTGCCTTTCTATTACCAGCTTGTACCACATCATAATTGGATAATAAGGCCTACAGATTTCTGAGAACCTGTTCTAGAGCTTTTGTCAATAAAATGTGCCTCTCCACTTGAGGCACTCATTGTGTCCCTTTCTGGGTGCTGCTTGCATCACTGCACATTCCAACAAGCGTTACTTGGATGCCATCAAAATATTTACTTAGAATGAATTGGACCATTCCAAGTACTGTGATATTTACCAGGAATGGTGGCTCAGATGTACAAGACTCACTATCTGCATTTTCCAGGGAAAAAGGAATAGCTTGTGAATCATCTTCACAGTCTTCCTGCTCTGAGTTAAGAGAATGAATTTGTGAGGGGATACAGCAGAATTCCAAACATCATACAGAGCACAGAGGGAAGGAGAAGAATTAATTTCACCTCTGAATAAATCTTCCCTCAGATTCTGGCACTTGATCAAGGAGCCAAAGTAACCAGACTCGGTGGAGGATTACACCTCTGAAGGAGCTCATTTCATTGGAATGACTAGGGGCTTGGGATCATCATAGGTGACATTAAATTAGATGTCCAACAGTAAGTGGATTGGGGAATCTGAGCCAAGGAGACTGAGGACAGAAATTTTATCAACAGTTGAGGGATGAAGTATAATTATCATGTGAGAATTTGTAGAAAAGTTGCCCTTATAAATTCAGTAAAGGACAATGAATTTAGTTTGTAGATACGATAGTTCCTCTCTTTGAACCAATTCTCTGTCTGATATGGCATTTATGTGCTTCTTTGACCACCCTTACACCTCAGTATCCAGAAACTTCTATCCCAGGAGCTCAAGTGATACTGATAAATTTCATAGTTTGATGATATCAGGAGAATCATTATTTCCTATTGTTGAGTGCAAAAAGTACCTCAAGGAATGTAGCAGCCCTGGAAACCACCTAATACACCAAAAGGAAGTGGAGAAGCAAAACATTATAGTCTTCAATTCTCCCGTAAGATATTGAGGAGATTTTGGAGGGGTCTGTCCTTCACTACCTTGAAATATAGAAAGGGTTTTAGCCTATATAAAGAGAAGATAAATACCTCACTGAAACATCTTTATAGAAAGTCTACAAATGCTAGATAAGATATTCCACTTTTCAACCATGCACCTTCTCTGTCATCCATTTTTTTCTTTCCATATTCCTTCTGTGGACTATTTCCCAGAGCAGTTGAATTTAGTTACCAAGTATCCCAGAAAGTAGATCTATCATTTCTCACAGGAGTACGTGGCTCAGTCTAATAAACCTTCAGTAACAGGCAGGTTAACTTTTTTTGCTCTATTGTTGTCCCCATTTTTGGCTATAAGCATTCATCACTTTACAAAATCCCTCTTCACACTTGCCATCTATACACTGCCTGTGATTACAACACAAAACATTGGTTTCTATGCATCTTCATAATGACAAGATTTTCTGAATAGGATCCATTAAGACTGGGTTTTGAGAGTAAAGACTAGTACTCTTCTATGTGTTGAGTATGACATCAAGTGTGGTTTCAATCCCAGCACTTCGGTAGACACAGTTGTCAGCCTTTGGATATTAATTACTTTTAGGCAATCACATCACTTTCAACTTACCCTCAACCACATCTCACTGGACTGATACTGCAAAAGTGGACATAGGAGGTAAATCTTCTGCCAGGTGGAAACACAGGGTGAGAATGACTGTCATTTCAATGCTTTCATGAATTTCTTTATCTCTCCCACACTTGTACCTCTGGGAGAGAACTCAAATTGAAATTATTACATACTTCTATCTGGAACAAAGTCTCTTGACCTGGTTGCTTTTTTTTTTTTTTTTTTTTCCAGAACTGATGTTTTCCATCTGGTAGATGTTATTCATTACTTGAAGACAAGTACAAAAAGCCACTTTTCATTGATCTCCCATTTTCAAGTTCTGAGCATAAGACCTCTCACATATGTCTCTCCCAGTTCTGTGATTTTTATACCAGAGTCAGAAAGGGAGAGTGCTTGAGATTATGACAGAAAAGGTGCTTAAGGCAACTTCAGATATATACAAAAACGTAATGGATTCATCCATACTTTAATGCCTCTGAGAAAGAAAAAAGGTACAATTTTAACAGAAAATTTTCTTCTATAAAATCTTGGCAATTGAACACTTAGAAGAAAAATATAGATGGGTAAAATTAGGAGATAGCTCTTAATACAAATAGATCTTTTCCTCTCTGAAAATCACTTTCTGAACAATCTCCTCCTGGGCTGAGGACAGGCAGAGTGAGGAAGAGAAAGGGACGAGACACTCAGAAGACAGCTGTGAAATTCTCAGCGTTGAGTATATTCAAATCCACCCTTGAATCAGTTCCACCAACTGGCACACTATTAAAGCATAATGTTAAAAAATAAGTTTGAAGAATGTAACTGAAAAGTTTTTTGCCTTCTAGAAAAGGAAGAGAGAAGGAAGGAAGGAAGGAAGGAGGGAAGGAGGGAAGGAGGGATGGAGGGAGGGAGGAAGTTTAGAAGCAATCTCAGTAGTTTTGCTCAAAATCATCTGCTGACATCTGGAGTATGAGATATTTTTAAATCAGGATTCTGAAACTTCTAGTGAAAGTACTCTTCTGATTCAAAGGTGATAGCCACAGCTGAGAATGAGATATAGGGACAAAATCCTCTCTGCAACCATTAGCACCCCTTTTTTTTCTTTTTTCTTTTAAGCAGTCATTGGTGTATAAACAAAGATGAGATTGTTTGTCTCTGTGTCTAGAGATGAGATACTCTAAGAATCTATAGATTGAGATTGATAGATTGCTCAAGAAAGAGGAAAAATATGTCTATAAAAAGGCATTGGTGTCTTGCAAGTATCTGATCAATCTCCACAAAATTTCCCCCTCCCCAGCCTTTAGGTGCCATATCAAGGAAACAACAAATTGCTTTGCCCCTCTTCCTATCAGGTAGTTCAGGGGACCTGAGCTTGAAAGATGCCCTGCACCCTCATGATCTTGGCTGCACCATGATGACAGCATCCTCCCACATAGTGATGCCTTCGCCAGGCATTTGGCTTTTACATCTAGCTGGGGCCAACAGCCATGCTGGCAGCATTGTCTGATATGGCCCTGATGGTTAATGGGCTGTGAAAGCCACTGGAGAGGTTTTAACCCAATCTTTGCTACTACCCATCCCTCTTGCCATATGTTTTGGGCCTTTTCTTTTCCTGTGACTTGTCAGGATGACATATGATACTAACTGTCTGATACTACACAAATAAAGAAAGAGAACTGGGAGAGCATAATTTCCCAGGAAGCAGCCTGGGATGACATTATTAGCTTCCCATTATTAAAGGCAAACAATAAGTACCTGTTGCCTAATAAAGCATGGGCAACTATTCACAGCTGCTACAAGAAAAGGGCACTGCTTGCAATAAGAAGAAACAAGAGGCTGATGGGCTATGTAATAGAATTACAAATCAGTACAGTAAAACAAGCTCTTACTTTGACAAGCTAGCATAGGTACAGATGAGATAATTGTGACCAAATAAATACCACAACAATAAAAATTTACTGAGAGGGTAGTGATAGACAGAGGCAGGCCATGGTGCAGAACTAATGATCTAATCATTGCTAAAATTCAGCTCTTTCTAGCTTAAAATGGAGATTAATTTGCTTTGTTATATGGTAACAGCTATTAGAAGCCTCTTGGACCTACAAGTATATTGCAATGCAGAGATTGTGAAGAGAGATTTCTGCGTCAGATATGTATTTCAGTAATTATGCATGAGGCTTTTGTATATTATTTTTGAGAGGCTGAGATCATTAATGAGCAAGAATTATTTAGATATCTTTCAAAGTTACGGTCTCCCTTACAAAACTGATTAAGATGTGCTTACTGTCTTATTTTCTCCCTCTTTTCTCCTCTGTCTCATTCTAGACATACCAATCAATGGATAAATATTGTTTATTCCACTCATGACGGTATCCAATTGCATTCTTAGAAACGTGTAAAAATCATATCACTCTGCCAAACTTCTGGGGTTGGCAAACCTCATTATCAGACCAGAAGAACTCTAGTTGTTATCAGCTGTTAAGAATCTTTTCAGAAACATTGAATGTATATCGTAGCAAGAAACTTGGCAGTAAAGGATATGCCAAGTGGAAAAGGAACGTCATATCACATCAACATCATATCACATCGTATTTCAACATCATATCACATCAAGATCACATCACTTCCAAGTGCAAGGTCTTACACCTGGATTAGGCAATCCCAAGTGCAAATACACACAGGGAGGTAAGTGGCTGGAGAGCAGCCTGTGGGAACTGTTGGAGCCGGTCCAGAGGAGGGCTATGAGGATGATCAGAGGGCTGGAACACCTCTCCTACAAAGGCTGAGAAAGTTGGGGTTGTTCAACCTGAAGAAGAGGAGGCTCTGGAAAGATCTTATAGTGGCCTGCAGAAAAGATGAGGAGGGAGGCTAGCAGGAAATGTAGTGATAGGACAAATGATTATGACTTTCATCTAAGAGAGGGTACTAGGCTGGCAGACCTGACCAGACAATCGCTAAAATCACAAGAAAATTAAGTCTGGGAGGGAAACCTGAAGATGATCTACTCCAGCCACAAATCTGATCAGGGCTGATTTCCACATTAGCGCAGGTATTTCAGCTAACAGTTATTTGCAGGACTTCCCAGATTAGCTGCAAGCCATCTGCATCTGAATACTCCTTTCCTGCCCAGTTAATCTTGAATACACAATTTGTTTTGCTTTCTTTCCTCACTCTTGATTTTATTCCTGTACATCAAGGCTAAAGTCTCTTTTTGCTCTAGTAGCTCTAAATCCACCTTGATGCCACCTCCTTCTTTCAAGACTTTCTCAGTATGCAGGCCACAGCTGCTGCGAACATTATTTCTTCTCCATTCCTTTGCTTTTCCTCTAGGCTCTTTTAGATAGGGAATAATTTGGGACATTGTCACATCCTAAAACCTCTGTAGAGTGTCATAGAATATCATGGTACCATCCAACAAACCAACAATAATGAGGATAATGACTTCTTTCATATCTGTCAAACTTATTTTGTCAAGAACTCCATTTTCAAAGACACAGAAAATGAGATGTTTGTCTTGCCTCTCTGTCAAAAACGTAAAATTTCAAGTGAGTGTGAATTTCACTTATTATCATTATTTTTACTCATTTATGTAATAAATCTTCAAAAATGTTAGATATGCAAAAGCACATTAGATGACATGTCAGTTTATAACTAGTTTCATACTGTTAAAAATAGTGATTTTTACCATATCTACATTGGTGGGGTCTTGCTAATGCCTGCGCTTACCCACACTAGCTTAATAGAAATGCCTGCTGTTTCATGAGTTACCTGCTTTCTCTTTAAAAGGTTTTTATTCATATCAATTTAAAAACAATGTGAAAAAATATTTTTTTTTTTTTTTTTTTTTTTTTTTTTTTCTGAAAGGGTGTTTTTTTTCTTATCCATTCCAGGATAGCGTGTTGTCTCTAAGCCAGTGCAGTTTTCTAGAGTGCTTAATTTTAGAAGTACGCTTGTAGATCTCTTTGGCTTCATGGATGTAATTTCATTGAACTTCATATGTTTTTTCCTGTGTAAATAAGAAAATGATATGATCTGTAATATATATAAATAGAAAATAAGCTTGAAATAATGAGTAAGATAAAATGTTTACTACTCAAATAAGCTGGAAGTCCTCATAGCATTACTTTTAAAACTTGAAGAAAAAATTACAACTGTAGTTCAAACATTTTATTTTATTTTTTAAGGATTCTTTTGTAGAAAACAGGATGCAGTTAATTATCTGTCTGATAATTAAACATTCATCATTGTACAAAATACTGAGAAATAACTTCAGAAGTATATAAGCAATGGCTTATTCCAGTAGATGAAAGTGGATTTTGCTGTTTTCACATATCTGATTAGTCATAAAGCATCTTACATAAGAGGACGTAGATACATTTCATTCTTTCTTCTTCTATGATTAGACA
The DNA here is from genome assembly GCF_019232065.1 of Centrocercus urophasianus. Taxonomy (NCBI): domain Eukaryota; kingdom Metazoa; phylum Chordata; class Aves; order Galliformes; family Phasianidae; genus Centrocercus; species Centrocercus urophasianus. The sequence continues at coordinate 55,178,538 of NW_024884364.1, read as the reverse complement.
CAGGATCATCACATTATACAGCTGAGTGAAACCAGAAGAGGCTCTTCAGTTTGTTATACAACTCATAGTTGGAGCCTTTTTTTTCCTCCTCTTCTTTCCAAAAATAAGTGTAAGCTCATTGTAGAGACCTGGAAAAGCTCTCCGCAGTCCTCATACAGTAAAAATTGTAGAATCATGGAATCACCAAGGTTGGAGAAGACCTCCAAGATCATCTAGTCTAGCCATCCACCTATCGCCAATATTTCCTCCTAAACCATGTCCCTCAGTACAACATTTAAACTTTCCTTCAACACCTCCAGGGATGATCACTTCACCCCCTCCCTGGGAAGCCTGATCACTTTTTTAGAGACTAAGTATTTCCTAATGTTCAATCTGAACCGTCCTTGGCACAACTTGAGGCCATTCCCTCTAGTCCTATCAATCACTAGTTATAAGGGAGAAGAGGCTGATCACCACCTCACCACAATCTCCCTTCAGGTCGTTGCAGAGAGCAATAAGGTCTCCCCTGAGCCTCCTCTTCTCCACACTGAACAATCCCAGTTCCCTCAGCTGCTCCCCATAAGAATTGTGCTCCATGCCCTTCACAGCTTCGTTGCCCTTCTCTGAACACACACCAAGGCCTCGATGTCTTTCCTGCAGCAAAGAGTTCAAAACTGAAAACTATACTTAAGTTGAATCAGAACCATCTGAACCAAATATTTCGCAAATTGCCAGTTTTTGCTTGTGAGCAGTATTGGAGTTGTATACACAATGCATTTGAAGTCCTTCAGCAATAAATGTTGCAAGCAAACCTCTTTTGGTATGACAAATTGAATGTACTTATGGTCTCATCTGGCCTTAAATGTTTATTATGCTTTTTTCATTGCTCAGGAATTGTGCTCATCACAATCCTTTTGCTTCATTAATTTGTGTGATTAGCCACAATAGTGAGCTTGGCTCAGTCCTCCCATGACATTTAAGTGTTAGTTTCTAGGCAGGTTCCAAAACTCTGTGATTTTCAGAAAAGTGAGGCTTCTAGGTAAGGCTAGGGGTGCGTGCTCTGGTGCTTAATTTGGTGAGGGTCTGGAGCCAGAAGTCATGACTTTTACTAGTGGAATGGAAGGAAGAGCACCCAAACTCTGTACTTATTCCTTTACTGTCACTGGGCAACAAAGGTACATCTACATCAGCAGATTAACCAGTGCCAGAGACTGTTGTCTGGCCCTGGAACAAGAATCCCTGTGATGTACTGCTCAAAGTTCTGGGCACAAATCACAGCATGCTAAGCAACCATTCCTTGAGGATGGTTTGCATGCAACCACAATGTTTGGGGCACAGAGTTACTAGTATATACTTGGACTTTTTCATGCCATTTGGACTCAGTGCTACGTAGCAGTCCTTTAAGTCAGTATAGACGTAGTCCAACATAAATCTAATCAATTCATTTTGGCATCATTTCCTTCTCTTTAGCCTAGCTTCTTGATGGATTAACCAAAATTGCCTTTTCACCACTGGTTTCTTAGCTGACTACCTAAATATTTTCTTTATGTTTTGCTTGGCATAGTACAAGAAGGATCAGTGCTTAAACCATAAACCAATCCTAACATCCTATTGTTTAAAAATGAAAAATGACCAAAGCTAGACCGTGAATTCATCTCTCATAATTTTGAGAAATTACTCACTGAAAGGTCCTTTTTGATTTCAGTGCAGAAAGTGATGGAACAGTGACACATTAAAATAAAATTTTTGGACTTTGTATTCTTATCAAATATTTGTACAGCTCCTGCATATAAATTAGACCCAGTTCTAAACTAAAGATGAAATTGGCATTTTAATTAATAACATTTGTTTTGAAATGTGTATGGGTAGCATTATATACAACATCTAGATACAAATGCTCTGTTCAAAAATTAAGAATTAAAACCAGAAAAGTCAGATTTTTCCAGAAACAAAATAAAATCCTTCAATGAAAGAACACTTTGTATCTTTCAAAATCCCGGCACACTATTAGAGCTACTAGAATCTACTGGGTGAAATTATAAACCCAGCAATCTCTACATACCACCAGGTTTGCAATTATTTTGTTTGCTGTGTGTATAGAAAAGCTTCCACCACTTAGTTGCCAAGACTAATGATTTTTCAATATTCCACATCCTTTTGAAACCGAATTTCTGTGAGCTCCATCAGTCAACATAGACTACATAGACTGCTCTACCATTTATTGTGTTTACAAAAGCTGCTCTGGGAACTGTCTCGTGCAGTAGCAGGAGGAGAAGCTTCTGCCTATAAATCTCTTACTAGCTCACTTTTAAGATGTACATATTAATATATTATGATTTATGCTTCTGGATTGCATGGTGTAGTGCTCTCCAGTACGGAAAATAATTTATCAGCTTCAATAGCCACCTCCAGAATCTCAGCCCAGATGCGATCTGCAGTATATTTACTTGTCATATAACTCACTTGTAACCACACAATCAATCTGATCCAACAGGAAAGCCTGAAAAAAAAATCAAAGGCAATGCAAAGATTCTTCATATGATATTATATGCCCATTCTGTCCTAGAAGAGAACATGGAAAAAAAAAAAAAAATGTCCAGCCTTTCTTTGTCTAGTTACTGTAGGACAGGCATTTCTGTCCTTAAAATGCCCTAAAAACTTGGGTGGTATAAATTTATACCATTGTCTTCAGAAAGTTCTGGTCTGTGTTGCACCTTTAGCTGCAGCAGATTAATTTTGCAAAAACTGTTAACTAATGTTTTACAGCCCAACTCGATGGCCTAAAAGATGAGCTTTGTGACTACTTAAAAACTGATTTGTTTAGAGAAGTGCCTTTGCCTGCTCCAGTATTTCACCACCCCTTTCACTGAGGTCTTCATTCTGGATTTGTCCGGGCTGTGGTTTCTTTGAAAACATTCTGTTACATAAACAAAATGTGTGTGGAAATTTGCCATTTTAAACCTAGAGAGTATATCCAACAATGGCTCCTGTGAATGCTTACCTCCAGTGAAGGAAAATCTATGAAACAATCTCTTCAATCCCTTAGACCTTCTCTTTCTTGCCATTGCTCTGGCTACCACTCCTCCCTTACTGCTTTCTTACTGCTTCTTAGTGCATTTGGGTTTTGCAGCTACAACTAACAAAGATTTAGACAATTTCAGGAAGTATGCAAGTTTTTTATCAGTACTGTAACATCAGTTTTCTAAAAAAGACACATGCTTGAAAATAACTGCACGTAAATATTAATTACATCTAGCTAGTGCCACAGCCCTGACTGGATGGCTGGATTAATCCTGCTACTGATATCAACATGTGCTCACTTCTTTTCAGCATCCTAGAAAAGCAAAATAGTACCCATATTACAAAATGTCCTGCAATATCATATTGTAGATTGAACTCTCATGTTTTTTCCTTCTGTGGTTACATCACTATAAATAAGAGTATGGGCAGATCTAGTGAGCAGTAATTTCCCAGTGTTTCTTAAACCTTAACATTTTTCCTTCCTGTACAGACTGATCATTTGCATAAAATCTCTGATATATTTATTATTAAAAATATTTTCTGTATTTCATAAGAAATACCTGAAAATTGTAGAATATGTTGCACATGTTTGGCTCATAGAATCATAGAATGGCCTGGGCTGAAAAGGACCACAGTGATCATTTAGTTTCAACCCCCTGCTGTGTGCACGGTTGCCAACCACCAGACCAGGCTGCTCGGAGCCATTTCCACCCTGGCCTTGGATGCCTCCAGGGGGAGCATCCACAGCCTCCTTGGGCAGCCTGATCCAGTGCGTCACCACTGCTTTGGAAAATGCTCCTGGAAATTACAAATTAGGAAACTAGAAAGTCACTTTATACATAATTGTGAGTTCTGAACTAATAATTCATCCATACACTGTATTCCAGAGATGCACCAGAAATGTTCTCTTATTATGATACAAGCCTCTTGGCAGAACAGCATAGGAGTTAGCTGAAAAATAATCTCTGCTTCATTTTGTTCAACGAAGGGAACTGCAGCAGAACCTCATTTAAGTATGAAGATCCGCCAGAAACCAAGCATGCTTGATGTTCTTTCCATTCCCCTGAGCAAAGGCACAACCAGCAGCACTGAAATGTAATCAGTGCCAGAAGACTTCTTCACCTCCATTCAAAATAAAAGCTACAGTCAGAATTTTGTCAGCTGGATCAGTTTTCTTTTGTAGAGTTTGGTTGGAAGAGATAAAGATGATGGGCAATTCATTTGTATATGTGTGAATTTAAGAGTATATAAATATAAAGAAGGAGCCACACTTGACTGAATAGAATCAGTTTCCTACATCATTGATCATGATGCTACACAGAATATGCTAATCTCTTCTTTTAAAAGTGACAGAGATGAATACTCACATACAGTAAGACAGTGGCCTAATACACATGATGTATATAACTTGAAAGGATCCATAGAAACTTACATTGCTCTCTACAGCTAGAGAAATGTTAATTTCCAGTACTAAAATTAATTATTTTTTTCAATATAAAGTTAAATTTAGATATCTCTCTCGCATGGCAAGTAATAGTCTCTTCCCTCGAGACAAGGAACAATAATTCCTCTTTAGGATCAGTAAAATAGAAAAAAGAAGACTAATGGCACAGTGCCATTTTGGTTTTAAGACTTAGAGGGCTTTTTGGATTATTGAGCTACATATCTAGAAAGAAGTTCACCTGATCTATACACAGATTATGCCTAGTTAGCTCCCTTTTTCTTGTGTTGCCATATTGTTCCCTTGTGAATGCTGTGGTGACTGACACCAAGGAACTCAGAAATGGAACAGATGACAACTGGAAAAGTGGGAAATATTTGCAACTAATTCTTGAGTCTCTGGGAGAGTTGTGCATCTGTAATATTCCCTCCAACCTCTTTCATCTTCTAGAGAGAGTATAAATGGACAGCAACTATAAGGTCTATGAGAGATAAGAATATTCATTTTGCCTCAGTGTTGCTACATAAAGGGCAGTCTAGAAATAAATTACTGTTGAAACTGACTCTTGTAGTGTAAAAAGATAAAAATATGATTTCATCAAATAGTGTACTTTGCATTTCTATGGCTTGAACTTTCAGAGCCATAGGCTCATAAAGGCTATCTTTCACAAATGTTATGGTGATCTGACAATTTTTATTTCAAGGTAAATGTTTGCTGAATTCAACTGGTAATTTTTATCATAGAATCATAGAATTGTAAAATCGTTTGAGTTGAAAGGGACATTTAAAGGCCATCTAATCAAAATCCTCTGCAATGAGCAGGAATGCCCACAGCTCTATCAGGTGCTCAGGGCCCCGTCCAGCCTGACCTCGAGTGTCTCCAGGGATGGGTTCCACTACCTCTCTGGCAACCTGTGCCAGTCCCTCACCATCCTTATTGCAAGAAACTTCTTCCTTATATCTGTTCTAAATCTCCTCTCTTTTATCTCAGACAAGGAATCAAAGTGTATACAAGTAAGAGCACAAGCATGATTTGGTGGCAGTTCTGAAATACCTAAGTAAAATAGGTCTACCACTTAGCAAGAACTTCATAAAGAAATTAAAATCATCTTCACTTTTTATCTGCAGGTCTTGGGGAACTGCAGGAGGAGACAATCATAGATCATCACACAGAATTTGTCTTGAGAAGGTACTAACTTCTGCTGCCTTGCAGAAACAGGTAACAGGCAAGGACAGAGATGAGTTCAGGAAGTCAAGCAAGGATATAGGGGTACAGTATCCTCTGGGAAACAACAGAAAGAGAATGATGAGAGAGTTGATTTAGAGAAATGAAAGGCTTTTTTTTCTCTCATCAGTAGCCGGATAATTGTCTGTACTCATAATATACAGTGTATGAAATGTTCCTTGAGAATTAATTTTCTAAAACCAGATCATTACTGAACTAGTAAATCCATGCAGGCAGTTCCAAGGGGATAAGGATTTTGCTACCACTCAAAAAAAAAAAAAGGTGCTTGAAATGCAAGTAGTTTCTCAAATCAGAGCCTACTGCAGTCATGAACCTTGCCGGTGCTGTTGGCAGATCCAGTCTCTTCCAGGGTGCTGCACTGTTACAGACAACATCAGATAGATGTAGTAAAGCTTGAGGACAGATAAAAGACAAATCAGTGCAGAGGTAGTGGCAGAACTACTACTGATGCACTAGCATTCTAAAAGGAAAGCATGCATTCAGTGTAGTTTTTAATTGTAAGGAAGAAGTACAGTTACTTTTTAATCATCTTTTAAAATATTGTTGAAGAATAACTGAGACTATAAAAACCTACAATAGATATACTACAATATTTATAGCTGCTCATGAATAACTATAATTTATTAGGCAAATGAGAAGGCCCAAAAAGCACAGCTTTAAAAGCTGAGTGAGTTCAGTAATACATAGAGTGTCAAACATGCAAAATACACACAGTTGGTACTGAGGCAATATTAGTTACGTATTTTTGTTTTCACTGTGGGAAATCAGTGCCTGAAGATTTTATAATAACTAGACTGTAGTTGTAGGGTTTAATATTTTTCACTGAATAGAATGGTGTTCTGGCATGCTCTGAAACGTGTGAGGTGAGGTGTCATTATCAATTTAGTGTTCCCTGTTTTGTTATTTTTTCCTTGGAATGTCTGAGCTTTAAAGTCTATTGCAAAGCTTATCACTTTGCCTTTGTTTTGAAAAATGATGAGATTTTCCTTTTTTTTTTTTTTGTTCTTTCTCTTTTTTTCCTCTCCAGAGTGTTTTAAAAGTGTATTTGAATGGATATTGCTATTTTATTTGTGCTGTTTCTTTGATCTGCCCAGAATAATAAATAGAAACATTTTCAAACAAGTGTTCATCCAGATACTGAATAGATGTCTAAAGAGGGGATGAAAAACAAACAATCCTAATTCTGCTTTGCAGTAGGCATGTGCTGGAAAAACTTTTGCTTAGAAGCAGTGGGAAGAGACACCACTCCATTCCATAAGCAATACCTTTGCCTTCTGACTGCTGAGGTGGCTGTAGAGGGATGTGGGGCAGGGGAGGCGGGATATCTCTCCTGGAAGCTCTTATCTCCTTCTTCTTGCAGCAAGGCTTCTGATCCTCACTTTCACTTCTTTGTTCAGTCTCCACCTGTGGTCACAGGTATCATAGATTGCAATCTCTGGGGCAGCAGTGTTCCATTTTTCTCACACCACTGAGGCCTAGAGTTAGATTTGGATGAGGGACATCAATTTTAGTCCATTATCCACCTTTACCAAAACCTGTGGAGTAACAGCTCAACATCTCTTCTTACTGTAAAGCTCAGCTTATGAAGTTACTCTTATGAAAAAGAAAGCAAGATTTAAGCCAACAGTGATCTTATAGCTTCAGAACATGCTCAAAGGTAAAAGTCAGTGCAAACCATTACAGGGAAGAGACCATGAAAGAGAAGTGATGAAAAAAGATGCCCATTCTGCAGGAGAGTCGAACTGTATGGTGGAACAGAGAAGGATTCAGATGACATTAGAAAGCCAATTACAGGTATCCAGTCTCTGAAGCTAGCTGTGTGATTTTAATCAGATGGGGAAAGATGGGTGAGGGAAGGATATCATGCAGTCAAATAAAAGAAAAATTAAAAAGATTTATTTAAAAAAAGACACTAGGAAAAATATGCAGTGGGGCAGAATTATAATAGAACTGAATCACAAAAGACAGAAAATGAAAAGAGCTTTTTTTGAAAAAAGGTGCCTTAGCTGGTCTTTCTGAGGGGGGTGACCACAGAGAAGACAGAAAGAACTTTCCGCAGGGAAAACTTTGAAAAATACTTTAGAGCTCTTTGATGTGCTTTATCTTAGAAATTGGACTGTTTATCTAGTGTAAAGTTTAACGTAAGATATTCTCACAGAGTTCATCTCATAGATCACTATTTACTTGATGGGGTATTAAAACAACATAACAACAAGTACAATGTCATAGTCTGAATAGGTGCACTCAAGTCCAACACCAGAAATCTCTGTTCCTAATGTTACTGCAGGACAGAAGCATCTAAGCTGCTTCAGTGCTGCTGTGCCCACACCAGCCACATGACACAGTCCCAGTTAGACATATTAGGGTAGATGCTGGAAGCAGTGTATTTGTGCTTACAGATAGTAATGCTAACTTACTTGATTAATTAATTGATCTTCTCAGCAGTATTAATCCTGTTTCCCAGCAGCGCTGTGGGTTTACAAGGTGCTGTGCCTACACATATGAGCAAGCGCATAGGTCTCTTACTCCTTTGAACATTAATGTCTTCACTTCAAATTGTAAGTGTTAGAGAAGAGTCTTAGGGCACCTAACACAAACATCTGGCCAGACTTGAGATTTCTAAACTCTAGATGTCTATTTTAGGGTAACTTTTCCTCAGAAGTGTAAAGATTTCAGACAGTAAAGATGATGAGGAAGCTTCCTTCTCTACAACAACCATATAAGACACATAGGGCAAGAAGTTCAGTCATAGATCAACCATCATATGTTTGAATAAGGACAGATGACTCATCACAAGTTCTGTCTATACTTAACAAGGAAAAGCTTTACACCTCCAGAAGGTAATTCACCCAAATCTTAGAAGGATGTTTCTCTCTTCTAAAGATGAAAACAAGGACCCAAAACTGCCCTAGAATATACATGTAAATTTTGGACAGCTAAAGTTAGGTGATAAGAATCCCAAAGAAGTTACATACTTTCTTTTCTCCCTCTATGACTTCTATTTTGGGAATCTAAGATTTTTTTGTGCATGTTTCTCAGGATTACTGATGCAGCTTGAGTGCTGTGTTCAGTTTTGGACTCCTCACTGCAAGAAAGACGTTGACCCTGGAGTGTGTCCAGAGAAGGTCGATGAAGCTGTGAAGGGTCTGAAGCACAATTCTTAAGGGGAGCAGCTGGAACTGGGATTATTCAGTCTGGAGGAGAGGAGGCTCTGGGGAGACCTTACCTCTCTTTACAACTATCTGAAAGGAGGTTGTGGTGAGGTGGAGTTTAGGCTCTTCTCCCCAGTACTGACAGAATGAGAGGTCATGGCTTTAAATTGCACCAGGAGAGGTTCAGGTTGGATATTATGAAGAATTTCTTCTCAGAAAGAGTGGTGAGGCATTGGAATAGGCTGTCCAGGAAGGTGGTGGAATCACCATCTTCGGAGGATTTCAAGAAAAGGGTAGATGTTGCACTGTGTGACATGGTCTTAGAGTGATCATGGACATGGGCTGATGGTTGGATTGCATGACCTCAGCAGTCTTTCCAACCTTAATGGTTCTATGATTTATAAAAATTGTGTGTTCAAACAAGCAGTTTTATAATCTTATCACCAATGTGTAAGCCTTACCAAATACGAAGTGATTGTTACTTACTGCAGATACCTACATGGTTATAAGCATTATGGCATAATATTACTCTCTTTATTTACTTCATATCTTCTTATTCATCCACAATTTAAAATATAATTCTGAGATAGAGTGAGCAGTATAACCATGAGCTTCATCATAAATATTCTCTTTGTAAGTGTTCTAATGCTAAAAGATGGAATCTAGTAGTGGGCAGAGATTTTCATCCAGGTCTCTAATGCAATATGAGATATATATCCTGTGTTTGAAGATGAGTATCCAGAGGATTCATGAAGGAAGCAAGAAACAGTCTTTCCATCTACTGAACCTTGACTGCTTTCTAACCAAATATAAACTGCTAGAAAAAGGATTACAAACTTGGGGGGTTTCAGAGAAAGACTAGAAAAAGTGCTGAAATGTTCAGTGCAGTGTGGTAGAACAACACAGGGAAGACAAAACAGTGATATGAGGAAGAAATGAGTTGTAAATTGTATGATAGATCCATCTGGTGTATTATGAACAGTCCTTTCAAACATATTTTTCCCTGTGGCTTTCTATTTGGAAAATATAGCAGAACAAAAGTCTCTTTTAAGTATAGACAACCCTATCTGTGCTACAAACTACTGCTTTATCATTTACTGTCTAATATGATTTCTTCCTGTCAGTAAGGTAGCTGGTTTTATGGCTTTCTTATTTATTCTAGTGAAATTACTGGGTTGCATATGTAACACAGGCATCCACAACTGCATAACTCCTAAAAATGTGTTTAAAAAAAATTATATGAATCTAAGCAATCTGAAATCAATGGCTATTTTTTCAATACAGTAGTATGGTATCAGTGTAAGCATTTAAAATTGCAGTGCCTTAAGCTTTACATGTCACATCATTTATGTCGAAGTGTGAAACCAAGTCACACAAATCTAGGACCACAGAATCAGTTTAAAAGTAGGAATAATGCAGAATTGATAAATTGCAGCAGTAAGAACAAGAAAAAAGAAAGAACTATCACAGAAACTTATGTTCATAGATACTTGTGAGTATAATGGACCAAGAGAATCTGATTCCTCATGGTTAAATTTGCTGGCTAATTTTGAGCTGTCTTGTTTCCTATTACTGCTGATAGAGATCTAGCAAACATAATCATGAAATATAAAGGATTATTTACCTAATCAAAGCTTGGTGGCTATTTTGGGCTGCAGTAAATTTCTCTCTACACTCTGTTGACTTATGTTGACTGGATCTCTTTTGATTAGAATAAAGCCAAGCAATTAATTCCTGTGAGGGTATTTGTATTGTAGCTAATGAAGTCAAGGTGAGATGAGTTTAGTCTCTAACCTGAGATACATTCTACCATATTGTGGAATGAGTGCAGAGATAATGCCTAAATAAAATAAAATAAAATAATATATATTTTTTTAAGGGAAAGGAAAAAGCTGAGGATGTTTTCAATTATGAAAATTGGATGAGAGAATCAAAATCTGAGAAAAAATGCAGGAAATTAACTACACTGGTGGAAAATAAATACTCGTCTCAATTTGACACCTTCCTGGAAAGCCATTTCCATTTTACCAGTCAAGGTTATTTCAATGGAGATGTGATTATACAACTAGCTTAGCCATAATTTTTAAATTCAATTATACATTTATATAACATGCACAATCACATTTCATATTATTTTAATTATATATTTTTATGTTTTTTATTATTGACCTTATTTTATTAAAATTGATATAGTACCACAGTTTCATAAGTCTCAGGAATTGTTTTTCTTTTAGATTTGTTTTTGCAGTAAGTATCACAACACATTAAGATATTATGGTTGTTTTCCTTTCTTTCTTTTTTTTTTTTTTTTTTTTTTTGTATCTATTCAGAAAGGAAATAGAATCTTTGATGACTTAACAAATTTAAATCAGTCATAATTACACCATTAAGCTGCACAGTAGACAAGTATCACGAAGCTATCTTCTAAAATAGTATTTACTTGGTATAGCTTGAAGATTTGAAAAACAAATTCAAACATCCACAGGTGTCTGATTGATGAACAGTATTTTTTGCAAATTCTAAGGTTAAAACAAATCTCTTACGCAATTAAGATAAAATGTTTGATAACTTCATCAGGAATTTGGAGGGAACACATTTTGCCTTGGAAGGTGTTGTGAGGTAGAGTGTTGGTGACTAATCTGTTATGTGGGTTTTGTACACAAGGGTTTTGTATACAAATACACACGCATAGAGCAAGGAGTGATTTTGCTGTTGAAAAGCATAACTGAACTATCTGAAACATTCTTTTGTTATTCGCAAGGAAATTAGAGCAGCCACAAGGCATGGAATTGAAAAGTGGTGAGGAGTATTTCCTCCACTGTTGAACTCAAGGTGCATCTACATGCTGCAAGGATTTAAGGAGTGCCTTCACTAAAATGCAAGAATCACTCAATGGGAAGATAGTGAGGATTGCTGGGAGAAACTCTCCAGCACTGGACTTATCAAGTTTTTCCACTGAGACAAGTAAAATGAAAAACAAAAGCCTAAATCCTGAATGAAGGCTTAGGAATTAGCTTGTCTCAGCTACAATCAAGTGTACAAATGTAGTCTTATAAATAGTAGAGCATTTTTTACAATAAAGCTGTAAACTACTATAACTATGTCCACCAGCTCTGTCTGCAGTAAAAATCAGGAATGTTTTGCTTGGAAAATGGGAAAATTTGTGTGACTGACAAAGCATGAGACCCACGCACACCATTTCCCAAATCTCCTTGCTGATAGGTTCACTGTTACATAAAATACGTTATGGTTTTTTGAAGATGGCTTTATAGCTTTGTACTTCATATTTGCGCCACCAACACTGCTGTCAGAACGTTTTCTGTGTGTATATCAAACTGGGTATCATGGGATTATTTCAGATAGCTGTTTATTGTGGGAAGTGTATTGTCTTTTGGAAAGACAAAAATTTTGCCAAGGTTTAACTTACGCAAAACTAATTTCAAACTCACCTTTTCCCAAATGACTGTTTAATCTTATCAGATCCAAAGGCATACCATCTGGCCTTAGCAAATCATTACAGTGGTTTCATCAGCCTACATAAGAGCTAGTGACCAAAACTCATACCCAGGAATTGCTTCACAAATTCTATGAATAATGAAACATTTAAGACAGCTCTCTTGCTGCTGGTATGTCAACAAGCAAGACTGAACTCTCTAAATTATCAAAGTTATATTCACAGATTTTATACGTAAAAAGCTTAATTCTGCTGGAGTTATTTCTTTTGCTAAGATATTTTTAAAGCGAAGTGCCCTTTACCCAGAGACTAATGGATGCAACCTCTCTGTTAATTTAATTTTACAACACTCATTTGCCAGGCTATCACTTGTTTTCATTCTCCTAGACAAGCAGCTACAGTTCACCAGCCCATACACTTGAACTGCAGATTGTATCTGCATGAAACTCATAATTCATACCACAACAGCATGCAAGAGCCCGTTTGGAAAATGATGCCCATCAGGAAGAGATTCATTTCTCTGCACGAATTTTTGGCAACAGCTCTATTTTTCATAATTTGTACTGCAACTGCTCGCACTTACTGGCACCACAGGTGTATCTTTGTGTGTTCATTTTTAACTGCAGGTGATTAAGGAAAGAATATCTGTCAGTGATAAGTCATCTGCTTCATCTTCATCAAATTTCCTAGTGCTTGACTTACAGCTTTTCCAGTCTGAATCAGTATGACTATGGTATTAATGAGAAAATCAAGCATCATCAACCCTAAATCTTGAACAGATTATGTGACTGACATTTGGATGAGGAAGGAGTACTATGAGTTACAACTAGATGCGACCAATCCAAGTACCACACCTTCATAGCACATAACCTGTATGAAATAAATGCAAAACCCTACACATCTTGCAAGAATGGGACTTAATTATTTTTAAAAAAAAAACAATAAACCAACAAACATATAATTCCTTCTATCTCCTTAGACAAGGCTTTTTAAAGAAATTTTGAAGGCTGATTTAGCCACACTTCATCAGTGCTTTTACTCAGAGATTTCATATTTGAAAATGATAAACCATGTCTGAGAAACTCCTTTTGTTTGCTTTTTATTCTGAGGAAAAATAATCCAAATAAAACCAAGTAAATAATCTTTACAATGGACTACCAATTTCTAAAAGTAAAATTCAGAAGATGCACCAGTGTGCAAGAGGTCTGAGTTAGTCATAAGCACTGAGGTTAGGGTGTTGCACTGTTGAATTTGTTCCTATAGGCTCTAGCAAAGATAAGAGTCTTAGGTTGATAAAAGTGTAGGTCACTTCTTTCTTTGAAGGTGTCCTAATCATAAATAGGCAAGTTTTTAGGCTTCTTTTGTTCCAGTTATTAAAAACGCTTACAGTGAGGCAGCAAATAAGTCTTCATGCATTCTCAGGGCACGAACATACAAGTCTTGAGACCTACCATAGAATCATAGAATCATTTGAATTGGAGGGAACCATTAAAAATCATCTGGCCCAACTGCCTTGCAATGAGCATTGAACATCTACAGTCAGATCGGCATGCTTAGAGCCCTGTTCAATCTGACCAGTATAATGAAAACTGGATATGGATGTAAAAGTGTTAACAAAGGTGAATTAGTAACTAAACAAATACTAGTGCAGCTACACTGACTAGTTAAAGTTAGCATGGAAAAAAAGTCACATCTTGCAAATAGATTATGTTCCTAACAATCTGAGTTACATGCTGTTGAACATCTTTGTTCACTTAATTGAATTAGCTCTTGAAAAGTTCTGATGTTCTAGGTTAGTTCAGTAATACAAATAGGAGAACGAAACCCACAAAAAGAAGCCTGATTTTCAGAGAAGTACAGGAAGCAGAGTAGGAGAAAGATAATTCAGACCTGCATCCAATTTAAGATTTACCAGTCTTCTTTGGATTCTTCAGTTAAAGGAGAAGCTTCAATGCGTCACATACTGTTTGAACGTTCTCTTTAAATTTCATAAATTTTTGTTCTTCACATGTTAGAAGGGAAGTGGTAATGTTAGCACAAAATGGCTTTGATGGAAATAATGCACTGGAATGCCCTTCAGAAAAATAATTGTTATTTTGGTGAGATGAAGGGAAAAAGCATTTGTAAACAGTTGAATGCAACAATTTATAATAGCTTAAAAGCATTTTAAGTAGGCACTCTTAAGGCTAAATCACAGGATGTGTGAAGGAAATTTGAGGGAAGCACCAGGAAATCTATCTGGATACATTTGTCTTGAAGAAGTCCCACTAAGTGGTTTTGAATCATAGTGGCACGCTAATGCTGATTTGGGGACCAGAGCTGACCTTTCTGCATAACACTGCACTATGCATATTCCTGTTCTTGGAACAGTTCTAGAACTTCTGAGGAGGTGCAGCACCAACATCACTTTCATATTGCCACAGCTGTAATTCCTGATCAAATTTTGAATGTGGTTTGTGCAGTGACAACAATAGAAGGTGAGATAAAGTTGCTTATGTTTTCATTCTACCTGCTTTATCATGCTAGGCCTCAGCAGGACATTTCAGACACCCTGATGTGGCTGTGACATCTGTGCTGGGCTGGTAGATCTAACACGGGAGATACTCAGCCTTTAGAATGGCAACTGTAGGTCAGAGGGTTATCCCTCAGGAACTAAGCCACATTAAAGAATATGGCAGGGTCCTGGAATCTTTCCCAAAGTGCAAAGTGCTCCAGTGCAGTGACCTGCTTTGAAATTTATCTAAGAACTAGTGGGAGAATGAGAGAAATAAAAGTACTATTGAGGTGCTCTTTTTATCTTGCAATTCTGTATTTCTGTCATTGAATTCTGTCTGTAAATTCTGGGAAATGACGATTTTTAAGAACATGTTGTTTTGTCCTTTTAAATTTGCCTTCTCAGCTACAAGACAGATTTTATTTTAAAATATTGAGGAACAGAAAAACAGCATTCATAAATTCAGGCTAACTATGATTTGTGTTTTCTTTTGTCACTCCTCCCTCATTAATCTTTTAATATTACCTTCAAATAATCAGTGGAAGATAAGAGACATCTCATTGTATGCTTTGGCCTGTTGCCCAGTGGACAGGACAAGCTTGAGCAAAGCACTGCTCTTGGTTTTTCCACTTCCTAATTAATTGCTCTAATGACTTGGCTATGGGAAGAAAAGGGATCAGTAGCCCCTGTAATTGAAAGCAGTGCAACCCTCTCAGGTCTTAAGAACTAAACTACTGGTAGCAGCCTGCTCTTAGGATGCAACTGGGGCTCTGGACTTTACATGAACATTGTTTAATAATCCTTATCAAGGATCCAAACTGTGAGATAGAGTTGTTTAGCACATATTTGTGCATGAAGGCTTTCCCTGAGAGTGCCAGCCTCAGGCACTCAGTTCATCTGATGCACTCAGGTGGGAGCATTAGCGTGCAGCACAGTCTGATAGCTGGAGCCTGAGCTAATGTGCAGTTGTACCTCCCTTTACTGGACTGGCTCCAAATCTTCAGCAAAGGTTGGTCTTGTTCCCATTAAAATGAGTGAAAGTTTTCCCACTGAAATCAATATAATGAGAATCAAAGTCATTCTCATTAAGTACAATTCCTACAGATTTAAGAGCCCATCATTTTATACTGACTGTTGATCAGTCAGTATAAGAAATAGACTTCATTATGAAAAAAAAAGCAAACCACAGCTTTGAATTTTCAAACCATGGTATAAGTATGAACCGATTAATTTCAAAGTTGTCACTTGATGCAGTAACAAATCATCATGGCAAACACATTAGTGCTAGTTATGAGTCTCACTGACTTGGTCCTTGTGCCTTGGAGTTAAGTCTATTAAAATATTTTAAAAGAACTGAAGTTCAGTAGTCATAGTTTATAAGGGAATGTGAATTTTTTGTGCAAACAGAAACAATGAAAGGATTTCATTCAGAAAGGTATTTATCTTTCTTATACCTTGATGTTAAGCCCCAGAAAGTTTACATGCTTATATGCTAGGAGAAATGAAAGGAGTAGCTTTTTAAAATTCTTTTGTGACTACCAGCAATTTTTCTAACTGATATTTCATCGGATGAAAAAATGAAGTAATATAGTTATCTCCAGACTTTAGAAGATTTTTTTCTATTTGATTCTTAAACAATACTTCACATTTTAAATGTCCTGCTTAGTGCTTTCAAGAATAAAATTTCAGAATTTTTTGTGCATATCTCCAAAATACCACAGTCTTCTCTTATGTGGAATTATCAGCCCTAATCACTTCTTGCTTTTCTCAGTGCTTTGGAAGCTGAATTAGCAAGAAATACCTCCAGTGAATTGAGAAAACCTAAGTGTAATAAACAAGAGTAGATATTTGAAAACAAACAAATAACGATAAAAGTGAGCCAAGACTTTCACGGCCTCTTTTCTTTAACTAAATTAAAATTGATAACCTATGATAAACTAAATTAAAATTGATAACCTATTCCTGATGACTGGAAAAAATCATCTGTCACAATCATCTTCAAGAAGAATGAAAAAGATGTGGAGAACTGCACATCAGTCAGCCTCACCTCAATTCCTGAGAAGGAGATAGAGCAAATCCTCCTGGATGCCATTTGAAAGCCCTTGGAGAGTGAGAAGGTGACAAAAAGAGCCAAGGCATATCATGCTTGACTGACCTGGCTGAACTATGAGACAAGGGCACCAGGAAAGCAGTAGATATAATCTCTGTTCTCTGTGGTGAGGTCTTTGATATGAACTCCCTTGGTAATTTTGTAGCCAAATTGGTGAGACGTGGTGTGGGTCCTGTGGACTATAAAATATGTGGAATATTGGACCACTGAGTTCAAAGGATTAAGATTAGCAGAACAAAACCCAACTGATTGCCAGCTAAGAATAGTGGCTGACAAGAGTCAGCACTGTCCTGAGCAACATGGCATAACTGAACCTGCTTTGAGTGAAATACTGGACTAGGTGACCACCAAGTTTTGCTGCTATGAAGAAAGGACTGGAGCATGCCTTTCTCTGAGAACCGTGTTGGAGATAAACTCCAGTGAAAGGTGAGACGGGCCCCACAAGTGAAAGTAAAAAGGCAAGAAGGCTTCACAGTGACTGAGAATAAGGAGGGTTAGGGGGGGATAATAAGGGGAATATATAATATTAATAATAATAATAATGAATAATAATAATATAGGGGGAATAAGGGGAATAGTTAGAGATAGTTTATAGAAGCAGGAAAAAAAAAAAATATATATATATATGGCAGACACTGTGTCTGGGATAGTGAGGGGGATGAAGGCCATAAAGATAAGGGTTTGAGAACAGCCCAAGGACATTTGGCAGGGAGGTGATGAGATGTCCACAGGGCAAGAAGAAACTGGTTTGGGGGGATGCCCCCCCGAAAGGCCAGGAGTTTACAGCGAAAATGGTCAGAAGCCTTCGTGCGGAAAACAACAAATCTTCATCCCACGACCCACTGCGCACACGCAAGAGGGGAGGGTCTGCATGCTAATGAACTCTCGGGGGTGTAATGAATTCCAGGAAAACTATTGATGATGTATTAGTTTCGCCTATATCTGTAGCATGATTTTTCCTGACGGTGTGCAAGTTAGGTGGATCTATCCCCCTTGCACCAGGTGTCTGTGCAGCACTGAATAAAGTGTACCTGCTTTGTAATCTTACCTGGGTTACAGAGTTTGATTCTGCACGTCACCAGTACCTAGGAGTTGAGCAGAACTACAAGATGTTAAGTTACAGTCCTAGTAACTCATTTCCCGGACTTTTTATGCTTGTTCTTGTTTGCTGACAATGAGGGTTCTTTTCTGAACAAAGTAGCTTGCAATCAAAAATGTTTGCAGTTCTTCTGTGCCTTTAGCATCAGTTATTTCACTTTACTTTGTCCCGCCCCCCCCTTTTTTTCTTTGTTCTCTGTACATTCATTTTGTACTCTCCATTTGGTGTCTCTCTCCAAATCTTAAACTTCCAAATAATCTTCAAAGTGGCAAATGGACCTACCAAAGAAAGGTTTACATATAACAAGGCATTCAACAAACACAGATGTTATTCCAGTGACAAGTTCTGAATGAAACCCATGAAAGCAGACTGACAGCCAGAAAGCATTCTTATTCCCTCAAAAAAGAATGATAATTCTATATTGAAGAATAGAACATTCTGGAAAATGAAGGCTCCTTTATTTTACAGCTCAATATGGCTTAAAGAATGCTACACAAAACCCGGAGCCACTTTTATTCTTTAAATTATAGCTTGCAAAGTCATTACTGTGAATATCTTAATCTTTCTAAATAATCATTGTCTTCTTAATATTCCCTCCCATGATATACCATCAAAATTGAAATTCAAGAGTAAATTTTTTAGCTGTGATACATTTTCCTGCTGAATGTAATGATCTGCAGTCTGTATATGCACCATTTTCCTGCTTCTTTCTCTCTTGCAGATGTATAGGTGAACTGTTGTAAACTTTACTGTGCAAATAACGCTGCTTCTACTTGCAAAACTTTTTTTTGGCCCCTCACACTTCCCAAAAGAATCTGGAAATAGTTTGTAAGCTTACTAAATTTGTCCATGTCAGTTCTTTATGGAGCTTCAGAAATTTTGAAGTCTGGAGGCGCCACTAGCTTTGCTCTGTCGTCTTAGAGAGAAGGTCATTATACTCCATCCCATTTTCCGAATAATGAATATAGTCTGCATTTTAACTAAATAATTTATTCCAAGAAGAAATGGATCTTTGCATTAAAAAAAAAAAAATTTTTTGAATGATTTTTTTCCTCAATCTTTTCCAGTTCCTCATTTTCTTCAGCACCAGAATTAAAGGCTTGTTTTCTGTATTATTCACATTTGAGAATACTTCTTCCATATTCTTGCTCATTTTTCCTTGTGCATCTGTGTGAAGATCACATTAATCCTTTATTCATACAATTTCACAGTAGCATTGCCTTCACTCTATCTGCAGACATTTAAGGATACCTGCTTTCTGTATTATCATACACCCTTTTCCTACACAGACTAATCTTTCACCTTAAATGCACACTCCAGGGGGACGTTCACCTGACTAAATCTATATTTACAGTACAGATGTTCAAACCTGAAATACCACTTCCTATATAAAGATACAGACATTTTGAATACCTTATTCTCATTTTAAGTTACTTGGACAACAGCTAAAGTAAAATGAAATTGAATCAGGATTGCAAGGCAAGCTTAGGAAAAGCTTTGCTGTAAATTTGTTGCTTAAGAGAAAGGAGAGCACAAAGGGTTTTTGTTATGATGGCTGCTCCAAAAGTAATGTCTCCCCTTTTATTTTGTGGGCCCATGACACAAGAGGTGGGTAGGTGGGTGTTGGTCGTGTGGCAATTGAAGTTGAACCTTCCCTCCAATATGCCATTATATGTCATTTCCATGTGACAGATAGCAGTTGAGGAACAGTCTGTCAAAATAGTATCTGACATGGAAGTGTGGATGAACCAAAGGTGTGTCACTGAATTCCTCCACGCAAAAAAAAAAAAAAAAAAAAAAAAAAAAAAAAAGGCACCCATTGATATTGATTGATACTTGATGAATATTGATGGAGGCCAAACAATATATATGAGTACAGTGAGGTGGTGTGTTTCAGTAATGTCACCATTATAGCAACCATGAAACAGTGGGTCACTTCTGCTGGTACAGATTTTTACAAGTATGTCATGCAGGCTCTTGCTCATCACTGGCAAAAATGTCTAGCTAGTGATGGTGACTATGCTGAGAACCAATGTTTTGTAGCTGGGAATCTGCTCTATCAAATAATATTATCATACTCTTTGCATCTTGTGTAGTTACATGGAAATAAATAGGAGGCGTTAAGTTGGAGTGATCTGTAATAAACTAATTTCATTAAAAGTCTACAGCAACGACAGAATCCATTAGTGGTGTTGCTGTGCTTTCTTCCAGGTGAAGCGTGAAAACAAGTATGTTTATCAGTAATGTCATTGGATCTTGACCATAGATATGAGGTTGCCACCAATTCATAGTGCAGCAGTGAATTTACCCTCACCCTTCTCAAGCCAGTCTAGAAGAGCTACCTTATGTCTGTTGAATATGTTTTGGACATGAAATTAAATCCACGCCACCTAGAAATTCAAGCAAACTACTGTCTATATACAACTGTCAAGATACATCTCCAAACAGAAGCTACCAATGAATGCCACATATTATAAAAGATTCTTTAGTCCAATCTCCTAATTATTCAACATCATTGCTGTACTCCATTACCCTCAAATAACGAAACAAGGATCTAGCAATTAGCAAGTTTACAATTCCTATATAAGCACAAAAAAATAACTGGTGTTATTTTAAATGCTGATTATTCTTTACATGTTTATGCTAGAGATTGCTCTAAAACACACATCTCATAAAGGACGGAGCTTAAGAAATCTGTGGTAGTAAATTTCGTGCTAGGAGAACAGGCTGTGCGTTTTTTAGTAAATAGCTGAGACTTCTATGACTTAGACTCTTATTTATGAGATACTGAGGGACAGTAGGGGACGTTCAGTTTGATGATTAGTTTGAATGTTTCTTACATTCTTCTGGTGTTCACATAGATCTCACTCAACTCTGGAGTGCCACTGGAACATTTTTATTTGTTGAATCCTTCATGGCGATGATTTATGTGAGCTGCAGTGAGTTGAATTCATTTCACTTAACTTTTTAAAGACTTCAGTGCCAATGTCCACACTTGGCTATGTCTTCCCAGGTCAGCTTAGAGTCACTGAGAGATAAAGACCTGATTCCCACAGTTTATTTAAAACATTCATATTAAGATGAATTAAGTCATGCATAAAAAATTCTTCTTCTCTTTGCTGATGACATGCCTTGGACATGAAAGGCTACAGCGCAGATCTGGGCATCTGGTCAGGTGAGTCTTACACAGCATGTGCCTCTGCAACTGGAGCTGGCTGAAAGGCTTCTGTCAGTTCCCTGCCTTCAGTGGGATCTGGGATGGCAGGAAGAAAAATACAGGTTTTGCTTTGCTTTGGAATATTAACTAAATGCAACAGTGAGTCAAGACAAACCAGAGCAGCCATTCTCAGTGAAAAATATAAACTACTGAAATTCATAGCAAATCTTCTCAGCTAAAACAAAGGTTGCTCACCTTTCAGATTAAATGTAGAGACAGTGTTTTCAGCTAGAAGTTTTAATTCAGATAAGTCTACACTCATTTTCTGTTCAGAATAAAATTTTTCAACTGACTCATTTAAAAGTTAATATTTAGAATCCAAATTCTTTAACTATGCAAGATGTCTTCCACGTATTTCCAAAACGATTCTGAAAAACAGAACAGAAGAATTTTACAAGGTGGCAATACAGGTGAAACAGGCTATTCAAGCATGAAGTATTTATTTGAGTTCTAGGAGAAAAATATTTGTAAAACAATAGATGTTATGAGAAAAAAAAAATCACACAGCATTCACTATAGTAGCTGAACCATCAAACATTTCTATTGCTTGGAAGTGAAAGATAATGTATGCCATTAGGCATGGTAGTGTTCACATCTCCTGTTTCCCATGGCTAATGTCATAGACAGCAATAGCACGTAATAAGGAAATGTGACTGTAAACGATGCATGTGTGTGTGCACGTGTGAGTCTAGCATCCTGATCATATGGAGGGCAATGTGGCAAAGAGGAATCTAGCATAGGTTGCTGGAATGAGCAATAATGAGGGAGCTGCACAGAGACTTTTGAAACAAAAGTGTTGGTGTGAAAACAAGAGTAAAAATCTTGTTACAGAGGGGGAGAACCCCTGGGTGTGATCAGAGCATCGGTGACAACCTCAGCCTCTCTGCGCAATGAAGGAGATGGAGTGTGGCCTACATCTGAGGTGGGGACTGTGTAAGTGCAGTGCTGGAGTTCCCAGCATCTCCCTATACCAGGTCCTAAAGGGATTCTAAAGATTCCAAACTACATTTATAAACTTGTGGGTGATTATTAGCGTTTTGTAGCTGTTTAGTTTTGTGATTTATTTGTTACATTACCAATATCAATTCTGCATATATGGTTATTAGACTGTAAGTCAGTGTTACATCATCAATAAATCAATATACTGTTTGAATTGTGATCTAACCCAAACAGTTCAAACTGAGCAATCTTCTCCTGTGACATCAGAAGGTTTGTAAATAAACATTGCACCTTGTACTATTATCTCTATAGTGTCTCTGTGAGTTGTTACAAAATACCCTCACTCTCAGATCCAGTAAATGAGATTTTTTAAAAAAATTTTTAATTTTTTATTATTTTTTTTTTAATAAGAAAAACATTAGTGGGCAGCGGATCTTGGAAGGGTAAGCAAGCATGGGCACATTCAGGAGTAAATGGAAGAAGGTTGCTCTAATCTACTTTTCTGCCTTTTGCTTCTCTACTGGTTGGCAGGGAGCACAGCCAGTACAACCAACCAAACACAGCCCAGATTTCTAAGGACTGTAGGAGGTGTTTTCCCCAGGCACAACTGACAGCTCCTTGAGTAATTCCTTCAACCAAGGCTGGACTGCTACCAGAGAGCCTTTATGGTTACACTACCAGTGCCCTTGTCTTCAGTATGATTGTAGAATCATAGAATTTTTTGAGTTGGAAGGGACCATTAAAGACCATCTAGTTCAATGCACCTGCAATGAACAGGAACACCTACAGCTCGTTGCTCAGAGCCCTGTCCACCCTGTCCTTAAAAGTCTTCTAGGATGGGGCATCACCACCTCTCTGAGCAACCTTATAATAAAAAACTTCTTCCTTATATCCACTCTAAATCTTCCCTCTTTTAGTTTGAAATCAATTCACCTTGTCCTATCAAACAAACCCTGCTAAAGAGTCTGTCCTTTTCTTTCTTGTTTCCCCTTCTATATGATCTATGACCACAATAGAAAGTGGCTGATAGAAACTTTATCTTATATCAGAAGTGCTTGTCTTTGAGGATATATGAGTATTTGGGGTGGTGAGGTGGTGAGGAACCAGACAGACACTGTTTCTGGTGTCTCTGTATAGCTGCAGCATCCTTCTGGGCTGAACCAGTAGTGATGAGCACAGCTTCTTCCATTTTCAGCAAAACACCATTAACGGCCACAGTCACTCCTTTAATATCTTATTTATCAGTTTTTCTTTACACTCCAAGAATGGACATAGGTACCTAACCAGCAGCCATTCCAACATCTTGAGTCTACATTAACAGGTAGCAGTCTCTTCTAAAAAATAGTTACACTGTTAAATAATCATCAGCAGCAGTGGAAATTTTATTTAATGATTTGTAGATTCCTTCCAACTCAGGACATTCTATGATTCTATGGAAATTAGAAAATTTTAGCAGAAAATATAATTTAAACCTTTATATTCCATATTTTTCAGAAGGAAAGCCTTGAGTCTTTTCTTGTATTTTCCAGTTAGATCTGCCCTCTAAGAATATGTAAGTGCTGTTTTAGGAGATGTGGTTTGGGACAATCAGTGCAATGGCCACACATGGTAGCATTCTTGAGTGTATCCCTGAAAGATAACTCCAAATTGTCACAGCAGTAGAGCTAGTACACAGTCTCTCTGCATACACAGCACTCATCAAAGAAGCAGTATAATTAGTATCTGGTCCCTGCATTTTGTCATCCATATATAATCAGGAACTTGCTTTTCAGTTCAGGTTACAATTCTTCCTCCTTCTCTCACATGCAATTTCATGACTGTTGGAGGACCAAAGCTGCCCACCTCCTTTCACACATGTATGTAACCATCATGTCCCCAGCCTTCCTCCTCCTGGAGATTTGTAGGTTCATGTAAATCAGGGTAGATTTCATTATAACATAAGGTTTTGTTAGTATCTTTCAGAATAAACACATATGTTTGATTCTATACGTTCCCAGTGGAACAAGAGTGTGGGTACAATGTGAAGGTCTGGGCAGCATATCACTTGCATGAACACAGCAGGACAGATTCTGCTCTGGCCAAAGCAAACAAACACTGCTGGTATCAGTGGCACAGACTGTCCTGACTAGGAATATATTGAATGACATAAGCACAGAATTTGTAGCAATGTTTGCTTTTGTGAATGCCTGGAGTTTCTATTACTGGCAAATCTGGCAGATGATAAAATTCTGCTTTTCAAATGAGGAAGAAGGGAATGACTTTGGGGAAGCTGATGGAGCTGCATTTCTACATCACAAAGAGCAGAAGGGCTAGGATATGCAAAGCAGAGTAAAGTAGGGCCCAGTTGCAGCCAGTTTGTACAGCATGGCCATCCAGGAGATACCATGTTTAGTATTCAGATGCTATATTTCCAAGATGCCAGGATCATCGGAAGACATTAAGATGTCAAAGCCTGACAATCTAGACAATTAAAAGCTTCCAGTACTGGAGCCCATGAAGGAGAAGGGAGGTATAATTGAGGGGAGAAAAGGGAGGAGAAAGATTTAATGATTCCTTCAGGAAAATTAATTTCAATCATTAACTTTTGTATTTTTTTCCAATTTCCAGTTGACAAATGCATGCACAAACCCCAGGAATTTTAGCAAGTGTTTATGACACCACTTTTTTGAATGAAGTTCATCTCATTAACCTCTCATGGGCCTTAGTAAAGGCTCTAAATCAGAAACTCTTCGTGAGTCTGTAAGATAAAATAGCAGCATGGAGGGGGATAAAGAGCTTAATGCCTGTTTTATGTGACAGAAGTCACAGCACTGTAGCTTCCACCAGCAGCTGTCCAACAAATATTTGCAAAACGCTTCTCCTTGAGATTCATATGCAGATATTCCAGTGCTGACTTAAAAAGAGGCAAGATATTACTAGATACTTAACCACATTCTAACCATGAAAAATTTTTTCCTTCCTTGGTCAGTCTTTTCTTTGCCAACACAGATGTACTTTTGCTGTACTAATGACAGGTTGGTGCTGCATTTGCTGAGCAAATCAATCTGAGTTTCACTTTTTGGTGTATGAGGTTGCTGTTTCCCCCATGAAGGTCTGCAGTTCCTCTCTGGATGGCTCAGACCCTTCTCTCTGACCTCCCAGGGGAGCAAGCTCAATGCCACAGTGCAGTTTTCCACCTCTGCTTGCATAGAGAATAAAGCACTTGAGCACCTCCAGGACCATTTACTTATACCACGGCCACCCCCAGCTGCCAAAGGTAACACTGTAGAGACAGACCTCCTCAGCCACACCATCCAAGCCCCTGAAAACTGCACATTTTGTGTGGAGCTGAAGGACTTCAGCAGAAGCAGAGAACACACTCCATGCTATGCACTGTGCTGTCTGAGAATAAGGCTCTTTTCCTGGAATGTTAGCTCAGCGGGAAGGAAGGTTTATGCTTGGGAGGCTGAAGAATTCTAGCTGAGCTGAAGTTGTTCTCCTGGATCCCATTCATCCTGGTGAATTACTTAACCTCTCAGACTGATGAAAAATTTACCACTTTGTTTTGAGGTAACTACTAAGGTGGTTTGGCTCCTCTGTTGCACTAATACTGACAAAGTCAAAAGTTGATGAGTTTTTTTTGCACATAATTTCAGCCTTTTTTTTTTTTTCCACTACTCATTGTTAAGAAAACAGAAATAATAGAACAAGATTAGAATGCTCATCCGATGTATAGTGAGAACCACCTCCCTGGGCAGCCCATTCCAGTGCCAAACCACTCTTTCAGAGAATAAATTTTTCCTAACATCCAACCTGAATCCCTGGCACAATTTGAGGCCATTCCCTATAGTCCAGACCACCACATCCATTCAGGTATTTGTAGAGATCTATAAGGTGTCCCTTGATTTTTCTCCAGACTGAACAATTCCAATCATTTCAGCCTTCCAATACTTGAAGGATGTTTACAAGCAGGAAGAGGACTTACTTTTTACACAGTCTGATAGTGATTGAACAAGGGGGAATGGTGTTATACTAAAAGAGGAGAGATTTAGATTAGATGTTGGAGGAAATTATTTACTCAGAGGGAGTGAGGTATTGGCACAGGCTGCCCAGAGAATCTGTCGTGCCCCATCCCTGGAGGCATTTCATGCCAGGTTGGATGGGATCCTGGGCAGCCTGATCTGGTGGATGACAGTCCTGCTCATGGCAAGGGGTTGAAACTCAATGATCTCTAAGATCCTCTCCAACCTAAGCCATTCTAGGATTCTATGATCAGGAAGCTATGGTAGGAACAACACAGACGGACCCAAAGGAAAGTGACTCCTGCAGGCTCACTGTACACTGCTAGCAAGAAGTTATGATTTATAGTATTCAAACTCTCAACCTTAACTTCTTTTCTCCTCTATTTGAAAATTTCTTGTCTCAGAAAACTGATGAGTATTTCAGGGGTCATGGTGTTAAAGTAAATAATTAAATAAAAAGGATATTTAAGTAATATATTTTCTGAAAATATGTGGGTTTTTTGCTTCGTATTTTTTTTTTATGGGCATCACTACATTTGCAAATAACATCAATAGCGTTTCTCAGAAATGAGCAGCATTTGTCAGCAAAAGTAGATGTAAATGAAAAAAGTAGACTAGAATTTTGACCTTGTTCTATTATTTCTGTTTTCTTAACAATGAATAGCAGAGAAAAAAAAGGCTGAAATTATGTGCAAGATTGGAAAAGACCTTCAAGATTATCCAGTCCAACCGTCCACCTACCACCCATATTTCATCACTAAACCATGCCCCATAATGCAACATCTAAACACTGCTTGACCACCTCCAGGGAGAGTGACTCTGGGTCTTCCTTTCTCCCTTTCTTGAATATGGGAGTGATGTTTCCATTTTTTCAGTCACTGGAGACTTCACCTGACAGCCATGATTTTTCAAATATGGTGAAGAGTGGCTTGGCAACCAATTCAGCCATTCCTTCAGGATGCTTGGATGTATGTCATACAGCCCCATAAACTTGCACGTGTTCAGTCTCATGAGGTGAACTCAGACTTGCCCTGCTCTTACAGTGGGAGGATTTTTTCTTCCCGTTCCTTTGCTTAGGATGTCAAGGACTTGAGAAGTGTGGGAAGCCTGACTGGCCATGATGTCTGAGGCAAACCTAGCTACAGCTTTTTGTGTTAGCCACTACACATAGAAAATGAGCTTAGCTGGAAAAATAAGATATAGCAGTAGAGTGAGAGAGTCTGTCATAGCAGAAAAATTTATATGGAATGATATTTTATAAAACTGTACTACAGGTATGATAAGCAAAATAGTGGTAGCTGGCAGAGTCGAGCAAGGCTTTCATTTGAATTGCTGCAGTTGAGGGCAAATGATTCTCTGAAAAAAAAAGTTTATAAAATAAATTGAAAAAAAAAGACATGGGTAAAAAGAACAGGTTTAAATTTATCATCCTCCTACATGTGAACTTTGTGAAATGAAGCAAAACATAACTGCAAACTGTCAACAGTTAAATCCTAACCATCAAAGAAGTAGGTCACTGCGTTTTTATGTATGGACTCCTCCTCCAATATATGAGTGGATTAGCTGATTTAAGAACAAGTATTACCCATTCATATAAGTCATAAGCCTGCAAGGGATCCACGTGTACTTGACTGATGCAGTGTCATAGCCATGTAAGAAACATGCTTTGACTTTCACTGGCTCTGCTGAGGTACAGATGGAAAATAAGGGCTTGCAATATCTCAGACAGTGAGGCAACACACATTAGAAAGGAAGAAAGAAATGAACATTTTGGTAGGTGTCTTACAAGCTTGCTTGTATGAAGGCATCAGCTTTATAGGAATGCTCATGGCAACTATGGAGAAAACAATGAGAGAAAAATTGTAAGCATCATGAGAGCTCTAAAGCTAAGAAGAAATAAATAAAGGAAAAAAAATGGGGAAACAAAGCTTCCCAAACAATATTATTCATTTCCAGTTCAAGAGCCACTATTAGTATATTGCTAATGTTTTCAATTTACCTAAGTTATAGGTATAGCTCTTATTTTGAAACAAAAAGCTTTTTTTAAGACTCAGAAGTTAGGATTTTAAGTGTGGCTGCGACTTCAGATCCCAGCGTATTATTTAATGTCTTCAACTAAGGATTAGGACCTTACATAGCACATAGGTAGTTTACAGAATCACATACTGGTTGAGATTGGAAGGGACCTCTGGTCCCTCCTCTGCTCAAGCATACTTACCTAAAGCTGGTTGTCTAGGACCTTGTCCAGCTGCCTTTGATTATGTCCAGTAATGGATTCCACAACCACTGTCAAACACTTAACTTTCACCTGAAACAAATTCTTTAAGAAGTGAAATAGCAAATAAAACTTTCTTGAGGCAGTTGTTAAAACTAGAGTGCATACATATTTTTATATAAAATATATTTATAAACTCGCATATAAATAGAGTATATGCTTTTGATTTAATTTTTCTCTATATAAATGTATATATAGATGTATATATATATAGGGATGAGGCATCCACAACATCCTTGGGCAACCTGCTTCCTTCGTGCTTCCTTCTCTCCACTCTGGTGCTATGTCTGCACAGTTGTCTGCACAGTTGTCTGCAATTCTGCAACTCCATAGCCCCTGGAAAATTAGGCTTTTTGTTTTAGGCTCTTACTCCAGACTGAATGTCAGCTTCAAGACTGAGTTTAATCAATAAACTACTTTGTTCAAGAAGTACATCACAATTAATCTCGATAAGTAGATTCTAGCAGCTTTCTGGAGTTGATACAATCTTCTATAAGGAATTTCACAAAGTTACATGGCAATATGACCATTTTCTATGTGCAATCTTCATTTTAGATTGCCAGCTCTTAAGTTTGGAAGTGATGTAATTCTGCTCTAACTGAAAGAGAAACAAAACCAAAAGCCACTGGACATATTTTTTGTGTTATAAATCCAAAAAATGTTCTTCAGAAAGTAATTAAAAAAACCAATGTTAGCATCTAGGATCATTTTACTTCTCTCTGTATAATATAAAAGTTCCTACGCCCCTGAGATACTAAATAGGGCACTATGCACAAACTCAGTGGTAGCAGTCCCATCCATTTCAAAGACTTTACTCTGAAAATTCATGTTAAATGAAGTGATTGTGTGCAGAGATCCAGGTGACTTTGACCTTGCCTTTGCTGTGTTCTAAACAGCTGCTGAATGCAGAAACCTCCGCTTTGTATAGACAGTGTTGGGCTGGCGGGCATACTTAGGCAACAATTTATCATAGAGAAGAGCTATAAAGGCTCTTCTTGGGGAATTCCTGACCACTGATTTTTTTGTTTTGTTTTGTTTTGAAATACTGAAGTTATTACATTTGTCCCCTTCCCTTTGCAGTATGAAGGAGAACTGAGAGGATGCTATAAAATGAATATTTATAATTTTAGTTTTCTAGTTAGATTTTGAAGGCCCAACCCTACAAATGTATATTCTTGATCACAGGATTTGTAATGCAGAAAAGCCCCACCGGATTGGAAGTAGTATAAGTGATCAATTAGATTTTAATAACCCTCCAATTCTGCTTAGCATTAAAGATACAAATACTGATTCAGCACTTAAGTAAGCCACATAAAAATAGAGCATAAATCCTTCTCAAATACCCAGATCTTTCCAAAGCTAAAATGAAACAAATCTCAAAAATGTCAATGATTTCTGAAAGTAAGACTTGAATTCTTCTTTTAAAATTAGATGTATGCATTTGTTAGTCTCTGTAAACTTTTAAAAAAATCTAAAATAAAGGAAGATTGGTTTGAAAGGGACTGCAATTATTTGTATGTAGGTAATTTCTTATTTTATTTTGGCAATGGATTTCATCATCACAACTATATTCTCCTGTGCTCCTCAACATGATATTTTCTAATTGAAAAGATCCATATGAAATGTTTTGTATTGTGCCTTTTCATTGCATTGTCTTACAGATAACATGAGGTTGGAGCAAACTCTCTGTCAGTTTAATCAAGTGACAAGGATGTGAGCAAAAGTTAAAATGAATTGCTTACAATTTCTTAAGAAGTCTCCTTTTTTTTTTTCCACAAGTTTTTAGCCAAGACATCTTGAGATAGATGCATGGTATTCTTGAAAATGTCAAAATAACTTGTATGAGAAAACAATGGTTGCATGTATGATTTATGTCATGTTTCTTTTTGATCCTATTCTATGCCCTGCTTCTTATTTGTATAACTGTTTTAAGGTTTGTAAAAGCATAATAATGAACAGGGAATAACAACATCATTTGTTGGATTAACCCTGCATTAGCTATCTAAAAATATACAACTTAAAAAAATTTTTGAAACCAATCTTGGACTTGGTGAACGTTCAGCAGATAACAGACCAGGTGTTTGAATGAAGCTGGGTAGCTGCTTATTTGAAAATGTTAAAACTGCATATTTTAATATGTGACAGCTATTAAAAATGAAATATAGAAGGTAGCTTGTGTAAAGCAGAAATGTTTCAGGAATAGAGAAATGATGTGTGCCAATACTGCTAAACATTACATGGTCTCATTCACAGGGCTGAGCAACTCCCGTGTGATTCCAGACCTGGCCACTACCCTTAGGCATGGTCCTGGATACGTCCCCATTGTCTGCTTGAGCACCTGTGGGCATACACTTGTCCCCACAGCATCCGGCTTTGAGGGAACTCCTCAGATAGCTTTTCTGTTCTTTTTATAATAGTGTAGAAAAGGATGTTTGGTCTGCATAAGAATCTGAACCATGTCAACGTGTATGCCCAACTTGCAGCAGAAAAGTAGTTTAGGGAGAGGATAGATTTTAAGAGCTCCCACAGCACAACTCACTAATCGGTCTTTATGCATGCTGTTCCACAGCTCACAGCATTTCTGCTGAGAAACTCAGAAAAGGGGCTGCATACTGCTGCTCCCTTTTCAAATAATGCACATTTTACACATAGCCTCTTCCCCTGCAGCATTTCCTAGAAACCCTGTTAACCAGAACAACATTCAATACGTTTGTTCTTCTGTATGCTGCTCTTTGTTTTGCTGACAACCCTCACAGTTTGTCAATGTTTGCAGCTCAGTACTTAAAAGAATACAGGTGACTTTGGCCATAGTTTTAAAAGCCACGTGGAACAACACATGGATGTCCCTTGAATTGAGTAGGAGAGTTCCAAATGCTGTGTTGGATTTATTTTTTCATGAGTGCATTTCATCATACATAACTATCCAGAAAAGGACAACAGTGGCAACAAATCTTACTGAAATATCTTCTGGGAGCATTTTACATTAGAAACACATCCAAAAATACTTTAAGCAATTAACATTCGACAGAACATTTGCTTATGTTCAGAACCATGCTCCTAGAATAAGTTCACAACTACAGAAAGAAAAGTTATTCCTCCTGAGACCACGGAAAGGAAATAATCATGTACTGCAAAAAATCAGAACATCTCAGTGTGGTGTTTGCTTACTTGCTTTCTTACAGCCACACAGAGTTTTGTGATGTCACTTAAAGAATGCTACCAACATAAAAGTGAACAATGTCAATTTTCTTAGCCGATATTTGTAAGCTTTCTCATTCCCCACTGTGTGCTCTTTTTAAATAGCCAGAATCATTGATATCAGCAGCTCTGAGGACAAGTTGCCTCATTTAAACACCGCAGGAAACTGAAGCTGGCAAGAAATGTTCCCTAGAACTAGGAAGCTATTCATCATCAATTAACAACATACTTTAATGGGTTTCTTAGGAACATCATTTAACATAAGCATACACCCCAAAGGGATGTTTTCTGTGTTGTCAGACAAGATGAAAGTGAGAAAAACTATTGATCACTATCCTGTTGGGTTCCAAATTACAACATATGTGACTAACAGTGTCAAAATGACATTTGGACTCAAAACGCTAGGAGCTTCCATTCAGAATGAAATGTCCCCTCAGTGCCCCAGTAGGATTAGCATCTAAGAGTATGATTCACTGAAGAGCTTCCAGTCACAACCTGTCAAAAATAAATCAAATCTCCAATCTTGAAGTTATAAAAACATGATAAAACTGTAGTACCTGTTGGAGAAGAGAATGGAGGCTCGATTAGTTCTCAGAGCAAGGTAAAAGCATTCAGAGTATTTTTAGGGAAAATACAGGAGTGAGGCCTTGAAAATCTGTCAAGAGTCCATCTATTTCTAAAAGAAATTCAATTTTGGAGAATCTACAGTTCTGAGGAATAACTGTTTCCATGATGAAAACTTTTCTGTCAATGCTTTAATTAATTTTGCATCTAGTATTTGCCACCATATATCATTTGAATGTGGGGCATCCATAACTTCTCTGGGCAGCCTGTTCTGTACCTCACCACTTTCTGAGTAAATTATTTCCTCCTAATATCTAACTAAGTCTCTCCTCTTTTAGTTTAAATCCATTCTCCTTGTCCTATCACTCTGCCTATGTAAAAACTTGGCTTCTTGGAGTTCAGACATCAATAGCTAGGCTCCTCACTTATTAAATTAATTTAGACTAATCTAGCTCTTGCAAACACATTTCTTGGAAAGCATAACTATTTTCTAGTAGTTTTTGTCAATTCTCTATTTTCATCTTTTTTTTCTGAGATTCTGGAACAAGGTGTTAATGCAACATCCCTTCCTTCCCTCCAAGTCGTCTATTCAAACAAGAACGTATATGCCAAAAGCATGGGAAAAAGTTTGAAGAAATGGAACAATCAGTGAATCTGATTTCACTGAACATGCAAGTGTATCTACCCCATACTTTGCCTTCAAAGAGCTGCATGGATAGATAAAACTGCAAATGCAAAATGAGATTGATCAGAAGAAAATCCTACATTGCATTTCCTTAATCAGATTCTCTATACTTTTATGTAGGCAGATCCTACTGCTCTTTTAAACAAATTGTGGCCAAATAGGAAGGGAGAAAGAATGACAATTTGAAGAGTTTTTTTTATTCAGCACAAATGAAGGATAGTAACTGATGGGTAGACAGAATATCTTTACTGTGTCAGTCTCACCTCCTTCATTGACTTGACACATTAATAGATCTTGAAAATACGCAACCATTTCATATCATTTCTGTTAATGGGAAAAATAGTCATCAGCTACACTCAGAACTCCACAGTGGAATCATTCCTTTTTCTCAGTATGGATGTCAATTTTATTTTGTGTGACTAGCACAATTTTAGCAAATGTTGGTAAATAACTTATTTCACTCCTCAGTCTATTAGATAGGTACAATCTCAGTGCCTTCCCAGTGACCTTCCCTTTTCAGTGCAGTCTCTGTGTTCCATATTTCTGCAAGCTGAGATCCATCCTAGAACTTGCCACAAAGTTCCAGTTGCTCTTGCTAGTTTGTAGAATCTTAGAATCCTTAGAGTTGGAAGGGACCTCTGAAGGCCATTTCTGGATGTGTTCCAACAAGTTCTCTCCTGTACTGAGGACTCCACATCAGGACGCATTACCCCAGGTGAGGCCTCACCAGAGCAGAGCAGAGGAGCAGGATCACTTCCCTCGCCCTGCTGGTCACACATCTTTTGATGAAGCCCAGGATATGGTTGGCTTTCTGGGCTGTGAGGGCACATTGTGTGAAGTCTTGATTTACCTAAATTCTTTCACTTTTAGTGGATTATGGAAAGGAAAAAAATCATGGTAATAAATGCAAAATTCTTTTGTTTTTGCATATTTTTTTTTACCTTCTAGTTGCAGCTTAGCAAATAGTGTTTCAACGTTAAAAAAAATAAAGAAAACTTCTTATGAATAAAGTCTTCCAAATGTTGTTTTTCAAGAACCTTTCTAGAGTTATGAGCAATATTTTCTTTTTATGAAGAGATGGAGTTATCCATCTCTCCACAAGTTCCATTATAAAATGGTTCTATTTCCTAGGGAGAGAAAGAAAAACTTTCAACTGAGTCTGAAGAAAACTGGTCATATTCTTTCAGTTATGAATCATTCCAGAAAGTCATGAGGTTTTGAAATTTTGATTTCTGCCTCTTGTTTTGGATTTGTATTACTTCCAAAGTGAATCTATATTTCCCATTAATTTAATAATCCAGGAGTCCCTGTAGTCCATGCATTTAAATTTTTAGAGGCTGTAAAGCAAGCACATCCCCAGGAGACAGAAGTCAGCATAGCTCCAGGAATGTGATTTAAATTGTATTGATTTATACCTGCTGAGGATACACCAGTGAACGAGTCAGAAAAAGGAAATGTACTCCATGACTGATAGAAAAATCTTGCTGTTAAAAAACCTAGTTAAAGTTGCTAATTATCAACAAAGTATTTTAGTATTTTTCTATTCTATTCATAGGTAAAAGAATTTAAATCACAAAGTAAATACTACCTAGTGATATTAGAACTGGTTTCTCACTCTCAAGGTGTCGTATATACTTGCAAATATTTTAAATGATCATTTGTGCTTATCTGTTGAGTATGGTTTTGCCTGATTAGAAAAATCTTTGTCTATTTTCAGAAAGATAATTTCATAGCTTGCGTACCCCTAATCATTAAAAATTTAAAGATATTCAAAGGGCATCTGTAGACTCAAATTCTGCCTTCAGAAAATCGTAGCCATTCAGCTTTAATTGTGGACATAATCATTTTTCTCAGTGACACCGACAATGGGATTGAGTGTGCTCTCAGCATGTTTGCAGTTGATACGAAGCTTTGTGGTGCAATTGGCACACCAGAAGGATGGGATGCTATCCAGAGAGACCTAGACAGGCTAAAAAGTGGGCCCAGCTGAACCTCATAAAGTTAAAGCCAAGTGCAAGGTCTTGCACCTGGGTCGTGGCAACTCCCACTATCAATACAAACTGAGGGATGTAAGAACAGAGCATAGTCCTGCCGAAAAGGACTTGCGGGTACAGGTGGATGGCAAGCTGGACATGAGCCAGCAGTGTGCTCTCGCAGCCCAGAAAGTCAACTCTATCCTGGGCTGCATCAAAAGAAGAATGGCCAGGGGGTGGATGGAGGGGATCCTGCTTTTCTATTCTATACTGATGAGACCTCACTTGGAGCAGTGCGTCAAGATGTGGAGTCTTCAGTACAGGAGAGATGTGGACCTATTGAAACATGTCCAGAGAAGGGCCACAAAAATGATTCAAGGTGTGGGACACCTCCCTATGAGGACAGGCTGAGAGAAATGGGGCTGTTCAGCCTGGAGAAGGCTCCATGGAGACCTAACAGTGGCTTTTCAGTATCTACAGGGGGGCTACGAGGAAGAAAGGGACAGACTCTTTAGCAGAGTCTGCTGTGCCAGGAAAAGACAGAATAGTTTCAAACCAATAGAGGAAAGATTAAGATTGGATATAAGGAAAAAGTTTTTTACAATAAGGGGTGGTGAGGCACTGGCACAATTTGCCCAGAGAGGTGGATGCCATTTTCCTGGACACATTCAAGATCAGGCTGGATGGGGCTATGAACAGCCTCATCTGGCTGTGAGTGTTCCTGTTCATTGCAGATAAGTTGGACTAGGTGGCTTTTGAACATCCTTTCCAACTCAAACGAATCTATGAGTGTACGTTTCTAATAAGAGACTCTTAACTGAAGACCAAACTGCTGCTCCAAGATGCTTCATGGAGAGAGAATGAAGAATGTGTCTATATGAAGGCATAGTAGAGAACACAAAGAGAAAACATAAGGCATTTCACAAGTTAAAAACATGTGACAGAAAAAGCAGTACCACAAAAGGTTGAATTTAGCACTGAACCTCCCTCTCACTTGTCTACATTTCTTCAAGACAGTGAATATGAAGGTGAAGAGAACATGTCACAGCCTGCTTCTGATGGAAAGAAAAAAGCTCACATCTGTTGTTGCTGTAAATTGAATAGGAATTGAAGGAATTTAATTTATTGAATGTATTTAATTGATAATTAGGAAGCAATATAATCAAAATCAATATTAACACTAGAACAAATGAACTGTACTAGACAATCACAATTTTCTTGTAAACACCTACAAGCTTGTAAATGCCTTTCTGTAACTAATTCCTAGAAGTTTTAACACCTCATACATGCATACACAGCTGCACGCCCTCAACCTCTCCACTCCTCATAGTCATGTGGTCACCAGCACCGACACCTCTCCCTTGGGCATGTGGTCCCTCCTTGCCCACTGCCCTGTAGCAGATGGGGATGCTCTGGCTCTCTCTGACAACCCACACCTCCAACAGGCACAGTGCGAAGTGTGGGTCCCTTCATGCTGTACCCACAGGGCCACCTCTCCTGGGTGCTAGATGATAACGTAGACACAAGCTATGAGATTAACTTTCTGAAAATAAACTCTTTAACATGCTTATAATTAGGCACAAGTCTATACTCTTTTTTCCAAGCCAAATTCTCTTTTTTCTCTATAGGATCTTTGTTGTTTTTTGGATACTGCTTAACATGGCTGATAGCTTTCTTAAGGAAATTTGACACAAATTTAAGCAAATTTCACCATGCCTGAAGCAGACAGTTGGAGCAAGATGATCTTCGAGGTCTCTTCCAACCCAAGCCATTCTATGATTTTATCACACTCACTATTTTGATTTCTCCTTAGTATTACTAGATTTGGGGCAAAATCCCTCTCAAACACCATGGGATATCATATTCTCATGAACTGTTTACATTCCTGTTTGCATATTGTCAGCTGTTGTTAAACAAGACGTGCTAGCCAAAAGTAGGTGATTGTGGATTACTCCATACTTCCTTACCCAAAAATCTGTAATGTAGAGTTCTTAAGTCCAAAGTGGGGAGAGCAACTGATGGAATGCTCACAAAATGGTTCTGATCTTATGTATTAATTTATATGAATTGGGAAATCAGAATCCCACATGCATTTAGCTATTTTTTACAGACTTTTTCATCAAATTTTTAACTGTTATCTTTCTCTCCAGAGCACACAGCAAACATATAAATATGAGAGCATAATACTTAAGACTTCTCTTAAAGTAAGGAATATGTGCCGTCCTGCCAGATTTTTTCATGCCTTAAACTTAATTAGAGGCTCTTCATCCTCTACTGGAGGCAGCCATTAGATAGGAAGTTTTGTATTGTGTTGGTTGCTTTATGCAGTGTTGGAGATATTAATTCTGATATCCACTAAATTGTCCCTCTGACTTAATAGACAAAGAGGTTTCTTTATTTTTGCTAGTTTTTGCCAAGCTCACACAGCGTGACATATGATAGTGTTTCCCTGCTATATATTTAGGTCAGGTCTATATCCTCCTATATAACATATGCCCTATGATGATCAGTGCAGTCTGTCATGCATCAGCACAGGTAGAACAGCTGTGCTCATGGCCTGAAACACATCATTTGTTTACAAACAACGGAAAACCTCAGGGTACCCTGAAGCAAGAACTCGCTGCCCAGTGCTAAGATTTCTTTCCACATGCTGTTCTTTGCTACATTTCTCCTGATAGCTTCACATTTTCCTCAGAAATATGGAAACAGCATCTGAAAGCTGTTCAGCATATGAAAACAAAAGACGATGGTGACAGAGAGCAAAGCTGGAGTACAGCTCCCTCGAAGTAGGTACCTGAGTACTATTGAAATGTTTAAGACTATCTGGCTGATGCTGTAGGATGCAAGGGTCTCCTTTAAGACAAATAACCTAGGAAGGCATAGTGTCCTGTGTCAGGATTTTATCCCTGTCTTGGATTTTGTTCCCAAATGCCACAGGATTCCTTATGTCTCAGTGACATCATCAAGCCCAAGTCAGTGCAGGCACTGGAGCCTAGAGACCCATTCAGCTTCCCTCAAAGTTAATACTTACTCCTAATTAGACACTTTGAGAAGTAACACTAAAGTGAAGGCAGTGGGCTTACTCCGGTTTGAAAGAGCAGAAGACTTGAAGTATCATAAAATGTAAGAAACAGTATCTTATGGTACTAGAAGCACAATAAGTTTTATTTAGATGTTGTGTTCAGGGACATGATTTAGTAGAAACTATTGGTGACTGGTGGACAGTTGGACTGGATGATGTTGTAGGTCTTTTCCAAACTTGGTGATTCTATGATTCTATGATTTTCAGATTCAAATCATTCTGAGAAAAATTTGTAAAACATATTCATTATTGCTGGAAGATTTATAGCTTCAATGTTCCTTTCATTCCTTTTTGTCTTGTTAAGTAAGCACCTCCATTTGTTGGTGCACCTAAAATTTTGGTTCAGAAGTGAGTTGTATCTGATCACAACACACTTTATTTGCCCTAATTCACACTGTAATATTTAATTCAAATGGGCCAAATTCTCAGTGATGCAAACTGCATTAATAGAAAAGTTGTTCTACGTCAACTTTGACAGCCAAAAATCTAAGCTGGACAAATGTAATAAATATCTTTAAAGTTATTTCAAAGAAACAAAAAAAGAAAGCCTCCTGCCAGAGATGACTCATCTTATCTTAAACTTGCTGTCCAATACAAATCTAGTGAGCCATCTCTGGAGGTGCCCATTTCACTCTAATAACTGCAAAAGTATCCTGCTGTGCCTGCACCAGGTGCAGACATCTAACTTTGACACCTCTACAGTGGATGAAATGCTGCCTGTCCTTGCTGAGCTTGTGGCATCTGATGGTGCCAATAGATGTCAAAGAGGCAAAGCTGGAGAAATTGGGTTGCCAAGAAAAAATACCATGTTTGAATCCCGCATGCTGATTAACAGAATCGTGAACCATACCACAGACGTTGTTTTGTTGGAAATATGTCTGCCTTGGAAGCTGAATGTCTGTGAAATGTCACTCACTTCCACACTTCTTTTTTCTTTCTCCAGTCTTCAGGTGTCTCATATAAAAGTTCCCTTCTAACTTTACAGATTTACAGAATTGTGAAAGAAGAGGAAATTGTTGCCCAGGTTTCAGTGAGGCTGGAATGTTAGTTCCAGACAGCAGGGACCGCCCAATCTTGGCCTCTTGCTTTGTCATTCCTGAAAAAACAAGTGCTTTTGTTTTGGGTATTTAGCTCTGGTGTTCCAGCTTTCTATGTTGTCTTTATCTGTATGAAGTATTAACATTCCTGAAGTTTGCCTTGTTTAGAAATACAAACAAGATTTATCTTAAATAAAAAGGAAGCCATAAAGGAGGTTTAAATCAATGAAGCATATTAAAGGGAAAATATCATAGGATTTTGGTACAATTTCATAGGTTATTATTGCTTTGAAATTACTTAAGAATGGAAGCCATCAGTTAAGTAGTGAAGTCTCATTCACTAAGAATCCCTTGCCAAATTACAGACACTCAGCAAAGAGACTGCTGCCTCTATCTATTTAAGAGTAAATTCATACCTTAGTATCTGAGCAAGTAGTTGTTTACAGAGAAGGCATTTGCAGAGTCAAATGCCAGGATTTCATCCTGCCTTCAGTGCACTGGAAGGAAATCCCTGTGAGACTGAAGAGGCAGCATGGGTTTGAAGAGCACACGCATCTGTTCCAGGACCTCCAGATTCTTTTTCCCTTAGCAACAGGGTTCTGTTCTTTTTCTGGGAGCTCTCCACATCTGTGTAGAAGGGCCAGATCCTCTCTGCAACACCTGATCCCTTTGGAAGGAGAGCACAAGGAGAAAGCATTACAAGTTTGGACAAATGCTGAATTTATATCTCCACCAGTAAAAAACAGATCCTCTACTATAGCGGACAGAGCGCAGGGGAAAAGCAGGAAGAAGTGCCTATAGCATGATGACTTTCTGAAGTTCAGTGACAGCATAATACTGAGCAGATCTTTGGTTTATTTATATTGCATCTGGAAGAACACCTCAGAAAGTATCAGAGGGAGGCTTAAGCCTGAGACAGGATGTACTCTAGGAAAGAGTGCTTAGTAGGTCATCTCAATTAGATTGTAAGAATTTAATAATCAATACTGAAATATATACAAATATATATATACAAAAGGATGAAATAGTTTATAACAAAGATAATTCTTTGTGTGGCAACTTGAAAGCTAATTTTGAAACATCTCTTGATTGTTAGAAAGTTAACCTTAAATGGTAGTATTTACAGGTTTCACAAGTGTAATTGTGTTAATAATGGGTTTCCTCATGTAAGTTCAAGCCTACTATGACTGATATTTTAAATAAATTTATTTAATATTCACTAAATTATAGGACTCATTTTTAAGACAGTAAAACTGAGGTAAGTTATTTTTATAAACTTCAATGTACAATCAGATTAAAATAAAATTTGAGTGCTTTGATTCTCATCAGTGTTTAGTAAATCTTTGAGCCTTTTTTTCCCCTTGGATTGGTTCTCTATGGAAATATCTTAGAGAAAGATGATAAGGAAAATCTTGGCCACTGAATTCAGCATTACCCCTCAGAGAATTTGGAGGTTCAGTGTAACTTCTTAGAAATGCTATTATTTCAGAAAGATGGTAAAATGGAATGGAAATAACCATTTTCACCTCTTCTAGGATGAATAGAAGAAGAGAGAATCATAATATATTTGGAATTGTCTGGGATCAATTGCTCTTGTTCTCCTCTATGTATGTAATCTGTAAATGTCATTTTTAACTCCTCGTCTCCTTCTCTGTGTCTTAATGGTTAATTCTTGTCTCAAAAAAAGACTCCATACACTTTCAGGCCTTCCTTCCACTAACATATCTAGCAGTGGTGATGTTGGTCAGGACTTCCAACCCTGTTAGGAGAAAGAGAAAGGATAAAAGCTGAGGCCTTTACCTGGAAGCTGTGGATCCACCCTTTTTTCTCCCGTGACAGTGTTTCCCTGCTTCATTTTGGCCAACTCTACTGTCTAGCTAGCTTTTAAACTTTTCATTCAGTCATAGTCTTTCTTTTCTGGCTTCTCACATTCTGGCTATAGCTCAATATTTTTGATTCCTTCTGCATGAGTTCCTTTACACATGATAACTCTCATCCAGGCTCCTGGTATCTAACATCTTTATTAGTACAAAATTGTTT
This sequence comes from Centrocercus urophasianus, assembly GCF_019232065.1. Lineage (NCBI taxonomy): Eukaryota > Metazoa > Chordata > Aves > Galliformes > Phasianidae > Centrocercus > Centrocercus urophasianus. Next base: position 55,137,532 of record NW_024884364.1, on the reverse strand, counting down.
TCATCTGCTTTGGCAAATCCCTCCTGTTGCATATCCATTCAGAATGCTGCTGCAAAGTGCAGTTCTACGAGTCATTAATTTTGAGCATATTACTCTTGTATTGGAAGCTTTTCACTGTCTTTTTTATTATTTACAGGCCACTTGTCATCTCTTCCAAGTATCTTCATATCTTTGCCTTTCCATTTCAGCTCTGTTCCCTATCAAAAAACTTCTTGAAAATTTTTCAGCCTGTAGCATCACTAGTATTTTCATGGTATTCCCTGGTCCCTCCTTCCCTTTTGATATGAAGACAATAGAGCCCTTGACAATGTCTAGCTTGCTGATGCACCAGAGCCAACACATCCTATGTCTCCTGAGCACAGATATTTATTTGATAAGATAGCAGTTTGGTTTTTTTTTGCATGCAGTATGTAAACTGTTTGGAGAAAGGCTTAGCTTCCAGTCTTGTGCTTGTATTTGTCAGTCTTAGTCAATTTAGTCTTCTGTTACTGGACCTCCTACTCCGTGTAGATTACTGCCAGTTGGCCACATGGCTTTTTTAAACCAACATATAGATAGATATGTTGACATAAGCCCAAAGGAGAATACAATTACATTTGGTGTCAATGTGATTTGAACAAAAAATGCTATTTTACTTCCTCTAACGGTATAAGAAATTCTGGTATAAATACTTGACAGAGGTGAAACTGAGGCTTTTATTGCAGTTAATATTTCACAGATACAAAACTCCCTTATTTAGAAAACCTTTAGGTCTCTCTGGCTCATTTTGCTATCAGATACCTTAAGGGTGGAAATGAAAATATACTGCTGTGAGATCCATCAATATTATGACAGTGAGGGCTAGAAAATATATAGATATTTTGTACACAAGATTATACAGTCAAGGTGTTGCATATGAGTTGGGACAATCCCAGGTATAAGCACAGTCTGAGAGAAAAACTCACTGAGAGCAGCTCTGAGGAAGACCTGGGGGAGTATGGCTTATTGAGCTGGGGGAAAGAGATGGCTCTGGGGAGACCATGTTTAGGCCTTTCAGTACTTGAAGGGAGCTTATGTACAGGAGGGAGACTGACTTTTTACATTGTCTGATAGTGATAGGACAAGGGGGAGTGGCCTCAAACTAAAAGACGAGAGATTTAGATTAGGTGTTAGGATGAAATTCTTCACTCAGAGGGCAGTGAGGCACTGGCACAGCTGCCCAGAGAAGCTGTGGTGCCCCATCCCTGGAGGCACCCAGGGCCAGGTTGGATGGGGCGATGGGCAGCCTGAGCTGGTGGGGGGCAGCCCTGCCCATGGCAGGGGATTGAAACTGAGTTGGCTTTCAGGTCCCTTCCAATCCAAGCCATTGTAAGTTTTTACGGTTTTTATCAGTATTCCACATCAAAACATCATACAGTGTAGTGGGAGCTAAACAGTTAATTCTGCAGATCTGTGAATTCTCTGTATTTCCTGTCTCTTTGTCTCAGAAGAGAAGAACAAACTGCAACTCCCAGAAGACTTCATTTTTCTGTTTCCATTTTCCGTTTGGAGGGAAAGATAAAACCGACTGAGAGTCACAAGACTGCGCTCTTTGCTCTACGCTCCCTGGCCTGTTTCACCTACAGCATTTGACTTTGGTTTTGGAAACTCCCTTGTTTTATTTAATTTATTAATTTCAATTCCAATCATGCACTATAGTGTATTATCTCACATCCTGCTATGATATTTAGTAAATTAAATTTCTCTTTATCTCTTTGCTGCCGTTATCTTTCATCCAGGCCCACCTCCCTACTTTTTCCCTTCCCCCCTACCCCTTTTCTTGGGGCATGGATTTTTGGGTCACTTCACTCCTGTGTCATAGAACTAGACCAAACCAGGATGAACCATTCTATGATATGATTCTATGATTCTGTGAACAGATGTTAAATCACTTGATAAAATTATTAATGTTTTGAGGGGAACTCCAGGAATTTCAATGACCAAAACAAATAACCATTCATCTTGGTCAGTTGCCAAGTCTATGAAATCTTCTTCCTTACTTCCTCAGTACATGCATGGATTGAAGACTCAGAGAAAAAAGAAAGTTAATATTTAGTCACATGACCTCTTCTTCTTTCATGTTTTAATTATTTTTAGGGCTCTAACAGTTTTTCATCAATTCTCTCTCATCAGATTTTTCCCCCGAAGAAACATTCCTAACATGAATTCCTTAAGGCAACGTTACAGGTGCTCATGATACTTTGCCATGACAATGAAATGCTAAAAAATTTTCCTTATAGTTACAGTAGGCTTAGGCTGCCAGGAATTAATTTAGTCTGTTTAATCATATGCCCGTCCCTTAAAATTAATAAAATTGAAGAACCCAATCAGACAGATCAGTTTAAATAACTGGATTAAGTATTGTGACTGGCAGGCTAGCAAGAGGAGGTACAACATTTTGATCTCCTCTAAACGCCCGAGTTGAAAATAGTGGAAACTGGACATATCTGGAGATAAATCCCTTCACCATACATCAGTTTGTGAAACTGAACTGAGGCAGTAATAAGATTTCAAAAAAGCTCACGTGAGGTGTAAAGCAAATGAAGGCCATGACAGAGCCTTTATTTGAGTAATAGGTGCTATAGGAAAAGATATCAAAGAGGAATTAACTCACCCCTCCCAGTAACAGTTTGGAGAAAGGGATGAGCTGAGGAATATGACCCTCTCCTGTTCGTACTACTGTGCAGCAGCAGAGAAAGGCGGGGGAAAAAGGGGTCTTCCCACGTGTCCCTACACAGAAATACGGTAGGGACTGTACACCCTTTGTATAACATAATGTAATCAAGAAGCTAGGACCTTGATTGAGCAATTCCACTTTGTTCCACTCAGCACATGTTCAAGTTACAGTCTTCCATCTTTTGTTAGCCATATCCTAATTAGTTACATGACAAGAAATGATATACAGCTGTGGTAAAGGAAGCTAAGAATTGTAGACTGTCATAGGCAATGATTGATAAAACCCTCTGTAGGGGTTATGCCTGCCAATGTAACGGAAAAATGATTGGAGTAAAATTCTATTTTCAGCAGCAGCTCCAAGCCCTCTAATCACTCCAGCTCTAAAAGTGACATGTTTGCTAGAAGACTTGGACAAATCACTGGAGAAGGAATTAAGCCTACAGAGGTGAATCCAAATCTTAGTTACATACTAGCCAGAGTACCACTTTTTCTCCATATGGGTATTGGCTGAGGCATACTGGCTCTGGATCCCAAGCCAGATTAGCATCTGTTTGCACCATGCATCATGTTTTTTTCAGCTTGAGTAAAGTATCTGGATTTCCTTTTCTTGGAAAAGTGACAAGCAATTGGGCAGAAGGCTTGATGCACGCCAAGTCACACCTGCAGTGAATCCAGGACAAGAACACTGCTAAAATGCACAACTGCATAGAATTGAACCAACTTGACCCCACCTCAGACCAACATCATTCACTCTTCCTACTAGAAAGTAGGAAACGTATGCCTCTGCATCTCAGAGGGAGGGATGATGGAGTGATACCAACACATCAACCTTAACTTTAGCTTCCCATAGGCACTTAATCAAAGAGGGCTAAGTAGAATACAGTATAAAGGTAACAGGTGTTTGTACTCCGGACAGAAATATTATGATAGTCAAATAATGAATTACAACTGCCCACCCTTCTTTAATGTGGTAATTTTTAATTTTTTTTTTTACAATATTAAATCGTTTGTTGCCTTTGCAAAATACTGTTGCATAAATGCCACTTGCTTTATGGCCATTCACAAGAAATGTCAACTTCAGACAAGCAAGCTAATGGCTGTGGCTCTGTCATTTTCCATCCATTCTGCACAGTGAATCAGGCACTGTGATAAAGGGAAACAGAAGGCAGACAAGTGAGGTAAGTGGAGAGGCAGTGTGCTGAGAAAGCTTGGCAGGATGGTTTTCTCTCAGCCTCAACCAAACTGACAAATGCTAAGAGAACGCCATTTACATGAACACCATGATCAGCTTGCAAATAAAGATTTGGGATTCACGAGCTGCCTTTGTCCATCAGCAACAATATTTATAAGGATGTGAAATATTGCATTTTCAATGCACCAACATTTCTGACAAAACACAGGGAGCTGACTGTGTTAAAAATGGTTGCCATTTGCACCAGCCAAAGGACACCAGAATTATTTTGTCACCAGAATTACATCTCTATTCAAGGCCACAGCCCCCACTCATCTCCTCCACACTGTCCACAGATCTTCCAGAGCGACTGGAGCTCCCAGAAATTACTGAACCCTGTTCTGGGAGCCAGATGTTCTGCTGAATATGATGGGGATGTTTGGGTGCCAGCAAGATGACTCCAATACTGCCTTTTCAGATGCCAATAGCTAGTCTGAGTCTGGCTGCTGGCCTAATCGATGAGCCCAACACACAGGAGGGATTAGGCCCTATATGCAACTAAATGAAAGGAGTGAGAACTGAATGAAATAAAATGCAGATCAAGTCTTTCCCGGCTTTCAGTAGCACAATTATAGTCTATATAAGAAATCTGAGAGAAACATGTATAGATAATTTTAGCTTATAAGATACTCACGAAAACTGGTTAATCACTTGAGATTTCTTCAGTGTTAGGAATTTGCTACCCATGTGGGTTAAGCAGACTTTCAGAGGCCATGTCAATCACACAACATCCAGTCAAACTTGCAGAATCCTCTCAGTTATGTAAAACATTACTAAATTTGTCCCTGCAATTTTTTAGTTCTCCAGATAAACTGGCTGGTGGATGGAATTTGGGGGCAGATAAAGATTATGTCATCAGCTTTAACAAGAAGAGAAATTAAAATGCACATGGCATGAAATCCATTCTACCACCCCTCACTGGATTGGTGTCTATAGGCAGATGGCTGATTCATCCTATAGGATGTTCCACTGTGTCACAGGGGCACAGTGATGCTGGTGGTATTGCATTAAATAGCCTGTCTTCCTTGTGGTAGGATAGGCACAAGACATCATTGGCACTGGTACAGTCATCAGAATGGTAGAACATATCTAATGAACAGACTATTTCACCATCAGCAACATCCTTGCACAACATGGCTTTCTGAAGGATGGGAACCTATATCTTCTTTCATACCAACAAACATCTTCTGAGACTAATCAAGAGGGAAGTTTTACATTGCATCCTGCCTTCAAGGAACGCAAGACATACCTTCAGAAAATTGCATCTCTATGCACGTCAATATTATTTGTCTGCTTACTCCAGTCTTCACTAGGACTACATCCATGCTACAGACTTCCCAGGCAATTTTTACAGACTTATTTAATATCTCTTTTCCAACATTCCATTTGAAGACCAAGATTATGGTTTCTATTATTTTTGTTATATTTATAATGGAAGCTCTTCATAAAATAGTCTATTGTTTTATTGCATATACTACCTGAAGACAAACTGATAATAATATCATCAAAATTCATACAGTACGGTGTGATATCACCATTTGTTTAAATTAAGTCATAAGTTTATTCCCATTGGCAGTACCATCCTTGCTTGAATTATCTCTTGCATGAATAATCTGGGGGGGCAGCATCTGACCTCCACAACAATCAAAAATAAAATTTGAAACTAACAATTGTGGCTTTTCTTCAAACTCATAAAAGCTACAAGATGTTGCAAGCTTAGAGTAGTGAATTAGATGCTGTCTTTGGCGTGAGCATTCTCTGGAGGAACAGTACAGTAGCAGCCTATTACACTTTATTTGTTACCCAAGCAGAATTTATTCCAGGTGTGAGCATGATGGCATCTCACTGGATGCACCCAACTTCACTGATCAGAAAATGAGGACCCACAGTGCTTAGGGAATGGGCCATGGCAATTTTTGTTACTGATGTAGAGATAATAAAGACCATCTGGAATTTGTAAGAAATATTTTCTGTTTATCTCAGACTTTTACCTTGCTCTACTAGAGATAGATATAAAAAAATGGTTTCACAAGTAGCTGTCATTCTGAAAAGTGTGCTTTATATCTCTGTAGTAACTTTTCTTTATCTAAATTTAGAATCCAGCAGTATCTGCATGCTTAATTCAGAGTAGTCTCCTAATCATGATATTTCCATGGGATATTCAACCTATCTAGGACATATATGATACAGTCTGACCTTCAGGACTTCAGGATAATACCACACAGCTTCTGAACAAATTAGGTACTCATCCAAAAGAACATTATTCCTAAAGAAATCATGCCATTTTGCCAAAATGGAGTAAGGGATACATTATCGTGCAGTGTGGATGAGTTCTGCCTGAAATATCATAAAAGTAAACAGAATATATATTTTTACTTTACCAAAAAAAAAAAAAAAAATGTGATTGCATTTGCTGTTACAGTTTAGTCAGTTTATTGTATAGCCTGCATATCTTTAAGAGGGGATGCAGCAAAGCTGGTGAATAAACAAATTTTGAAAATTTTCTTGGGTGTAGCTTACAAAACTACCACATCTAAACAAAATGCCTTAGGAGAAACTGATCACTAAATTTAGCTGGATTACTCATTATGAACAGCAAAATTAATGGTTGCATGGGAATTTACTTCCAATGCCACAGAATGCTGCACCTTCACTGAAACTGCAGTATTTCACACAGCTTTGAGCCATTTTCAAAATAATTAAAACTTTCAATCTTTTATTCCTAAAGGAAAATGCCACTGCTGCAAGCCTAAGGACAACCTTACATAAAGACCCCCACAAATTACTTGAAATAGCTCTCCTAAGGACAGACCCTGAACCCCACCAGGTCTTTCAGTTTGAATTGTGCTACAACAGACATCTAGAGTTCTTCATCCTAAACCTAGAAAGTCAAGTCCTACAGTAAACTGCTGAGTAAATTCATGACTTCTTGTAGCTGATTGAAGTGTGTCACAAGAGGAAAACCATGGGCCAAAACCAGCTACATGGTATTTTATAGCTCTAAACCCCTTTTCTTGGGGACAGAGAGGTATTTTTTATACTGTGTCTTGAAAGGATTTTGTAGTCTTGACTGGAAGGACAATAATGCAAGATATCAGCAAAGGCAGGTGCTCAGTTTTGGCTTGGCTGTGTTTCTGCAGAGCCTACTTCCATAGCCTCTCTGTAACTGGCTGTCTGGGAAACCTTGGAGCAGAGAAATGCAAAATCAGGAAATCTGAATTTTCAGCTCTCAGAAAGAGACTGAAAACAAGAAAAAGGGAAAAATGTCTGGCATCAACTATGATACGTCCCTCAGACATGCAGGCAGAGCTATTCTGATCATCGAGAGCATAGGGGAACAGGCATCAGAACATCAGTCTTACTTTGTGAGTATAAATACAGCACATTATATTTTAGCCACAAGGCTCGTGAAAACGGCATGCAGTTATTATAGACAAATAGCACTATGATGTGACGCATCATGTTGGCCTGGGAAGATATGATAGCATGCGCCAGTGTAACAAAGGCACATTTGACTCACAGATTAGCCTTCTGGTCCTCAACACAGAGAAGGCAGAACAAATTCCTGTTTACACTATAAAATAAAGTGACTGATTCTCTGCTCTGTAACCATAAATACCATGCTTTATTTACTCCTGTCTTTCTGCTCTCCCAAACCACTCACACTTCTTTTTGTTAAAGTTTCAAATTTTTTGCTCACCAGAGAGTAAAGGGAGCCACAAGAAGACTGGGCTTGTGGACCTTCAGCTACATTATGCAGTACTTTCTACAAAAGTGAAGGGTTTTGAGGTGTGACCAAATGGATACATAATAACCTTATGGTTCTCTCGCTGTAGATATTCAATTGTTGCTTAGGCAACAATTAAATGGCTTGTATCAGAAATAGTGCAGTCAGCATTGCAAGGGAGGTGATCGTCCCTCTGTACTCAGCACTGGTGAGGACGCACCTCAAATACTGTGTTCAGTTCTGAGTGCCTCACTAAAAAAAAGGCATTAGGGCCCTGGAGCAAGTCCAGAGAGGGGCTGTGAAGCTGTGATGTGCCTGGAGCACAAGTCTTATGGGGAGCGGCTGAGGGAGCTGGGATTGTTCAGTCTGGAGAAGAAGAGACTCAGGGGAGACCTTATTGCTCTCTACAACTACCTGAAGGGAGGTTGTAGTGAGATGGGGGTCGGCCCCTTCTCCCAGATAATAGAGATGATAGGACAAGAGGTACTGGCCTGAAGTTGCCCTAGAGGAGGTTCCATTAGGATATTAGGAAAATCTTTATTCTCAGAAAGAGTGATGAGACAGTGGCACAGGCTGCCCAGGGGGGTGGTGGAGTCCCTAAAGGTGTTCAAGAAATATGTAAATGTGGCACTGGTGAATGTAAATAGAGGGCATAGTAGGAATGGGTTGATGATTGGACTACATGATCTCAAAGGTCTTTCCCAACCTTAATCATTCTATGATTCTATATACAAGACTTTCTTTAGGAGACAGATGTAAACAATATCTCTACATACCTCAGCTCTCTCCTGCAGTCACACATTTATCATAGCACCAATTTGTACAAGTTATAAATAAATCCAAATGTGCAGTGCTTTAGAATGTTCTAATCCATTAAGCTCAAGCCCTGCAAATGTGGAAATGCTTCTAACAAATACTGAAATACTCCTGGAGACTGCAGGATACACCATGGTATTTTAGTTAGTTCTGTCTCTGCACTCTGAACAGCTTAAGCACAGGAATCCTGGAAAAGTAAATTTAGGGAGGACTGAACTAATTCCTAAATATTTAAAGATTATTTTGCTCCCCAGAGGACATGGAAAACTTTACTAGTGAAAATCCTTGAGTTTGTTAGACACACAGGCACCACTTCTTGCTCAGGATACCCCTTCACTCAGGGCTTTTTCAGAGCTGATGGGGTCCTCTGGGGAGATGCACCGTCTGTACACCTTACTCTTCTGCTATTGACTACTCATGGAGCAAACATCTTGGGCTTACTGGTGTTTGGGTTGAATCAGGATGTCTGCTTTTCCTTCAGTTTATGTCTATAATGACAAATATCTGCTGATGTTTGTGAGCAAAACACTTTCATCCCTATGCTGTCTCCCCCTCCAGACAGCAAGCGCTGGTGTATATCACCATTCCTTCTGCACTTCAGTTTTCTAGGCCAAATTTAGTCCTGTCCTCTGGTGTCTGCCTAAGTTTCGCCATCACGAGCACAACACCAGAAGTGCCACTCATGTCTGTTTTGTTTGGATGATGCAGTGAGCAGCAAGACAGCACGACATTCAGCAGATGGCTGGCCAGGCAGATACCATTACAAGCTAGCTGGGCAGATGCTAGGATCCCAAGTTTCCCAGTTCTGCGTGATTTGGATAAATACATATTCTGCCCCATTGCCTTACATGCTTACTAAGTATATTCAAAGCATAGCTTTGTGTTGTATTTGGCATGCACACTCTCACCAGTTTGTTTCCTGACCATGAACCTCACATCCTTGTCACGTTTTGGTACTAATGCATCACACCAAGGCTGCATTTATTGGGAGAAGCATTCTTTATCACTGCTCTTCTTAGCCAAGGGAAGCTTACTGGGACTGGGGTCCACAGGTCTTTCTGTCTGGGCAAATATAAGATCTCATGGAAACAGTGATGGTGGAAACCATTGTAAATCTCCTTGCAGCTCTCCAACATAATTCTCAGTCAGTGCTTTGACCTTACAACTATGGTATACTTATGAGGCCTCAGGCATAAACTGAAGCACAAAGACTTCCCCCCTCCCACACTCAATTGCTAGAATTGCTTAAGGTTAGTCAGTCCCCCAGCAGACCTGGTCCTGGGCAATTGCTACAGTTACCTGCCTCTAAACATGTTTCTCCTTCTTCCTCTTGACTTTTATTTTTTACCTTGCTGGCTCTCTGGCTTCCTCTAGACAAAATCTGAATGTGTTAGAAGCAATGACAGAAAGTGCACCTGCTGCAACTGAACCAAAGTGTCACCTGTCATCTCCATTTCTACTTATCAGTGTTCCCAGACAGCCATGGAAGCTATGAGTTCAACAATTAATGTTTCATGTTTCAAAAACAATTATGAGCAGTTGGCAAGTTAATTCTTTATTCTCAACCCTACCTTCGAAGCTACAGCAAAGCCTTCCCAGGAGCTCAGTTGAGACTTGAAATTGGATAATGGCATATAAGTATTTCTGGCAAGAAGAAAATGCCTATGAAGATATCAAATGTTCAAGGTGTTTCTGCTTCATGATTTCAGATTAAACAATGTGTATCCCCAGTGCTCACACAGTTGCAGGCAGTGCTTTTGGCTGTTGTCCTAGCGTTGTCTAATTGCCTCATGTCACATCAACATGTCAGGTACTATGCCCCGTGCTCCCTGTTGAGAAAGGCTGATTCAGTCAGTCAGAACAAACATGCCAGGGGACGTGTTTTTTTGCTGGTTCACAAGGGGCTCTGTTACTCTGGCTTTGGGCGTTTTGAGGGAAGGGGCAAAGTGTTATACTACCCCCAGAGAATCAGGTATTTTGCTAGAAAAAGAGATCTAGGGTAGGGAACCTTGTTTTCTTAATGTCAAAACAACACAGGACTCTTCTGGTCGTCAGTGCATGAATGTGCAAACCAGCATTCAGGGAGAAGGCAGTCAATTTAAATTAATATATTCTGAAACCTTTGCTTAACTATTAGCTCATTCCCTAGCCTTGTTTCGACCTGCTTAGATTGGCTGTCTTCCAAATAAATTTTCTATAAGAGGAATATAAACTTCCCACTCAGTGATGGCACTAGCAGCCAGTCTCTATCCAGAGCTTTGAAAGATCTACGGATGCAGCCACAGCAAGCCAGGCTTTGATGCTACTTGCTCAGCTCTACTGCCAGTAACAAGTGCAGGGAGCTCTCAGAGACTGGTGGAGAGGAAAGAGAAGGATGGGAGGCTGCTACAGAGATAAAAGCACAGAGAATAGCACTTTGCACTGCACTTACAAGAGTGTCTGGGTCTCCGCATGCTGCAGTGCTAGTGGATTGGAACACATCACTGGCTGGTTTTGTCACTCACAATAAGAAATGTTGGGAAAGTGTGAACTTGTGATTCCTGGAAGTCAGAAAGGAGGAGAATAAAGTCTCTTACTCACAGATTTGTGGGAAAAAAAAAAAAAAAAATACAATAGGCAAATAAACAAACAAACTTTAAAAACCATAAAAAGAAAAAAACAACTCTTTTAAACCTGACAGGTAATTGTGGTCTAATCTGGAACATAATTAAGGAAGAAGAGGTTAGGATCATAGACACCTCATGAACAGAGCACAAGGTTGTTTGAAAAAAGCTCTGCTGCATTCACTAAGTTGGTGAGGCTTTGAGGCTTGTCCAGAGCTCTGCTGCAGTTCAGGTTGCCTGTGAAACTCCCTGTTAGACCTTGCAGGTCAGCTTCAGACCAGCTACAGAAAATTTCTGTGCATCTCTGTGTACTCCAGAAACCACATAGATTTCTGAAAGATTTTGTTCAATCCTGACATGCTATGAGGAAATCAGGAGTTAGTATAGATCTATAAACATGCTCAGAGGGAACAATTACTCCTGGCACGTGAATGATCAATGCATACACGTTCTGAGTAGCTTGTGCTCCACCTGCTTGGTGTGAAGGGGAGATAATTTCTAGCAGAGTAAATTGCCAAGATAGATTTTTTTACCTTTGCTACAATTACGAGGACTGGGACAGGCCAGGGAAGAGACATCTGGTGGATGAGTATAGATAAAGAGCAAAGCTTTCGTTTAAGAGAGAAAGTTTGGACCAAGCTTGCAAAGCCAAAAGCTAGGTTAATTAAAATATTTCATCCTGTCATTCTGATGTTCACGGAAGCAAAACAAAATACTTAATAGTGCCCTTCAGGGTCAGACCACGCTTTGCTTCACTTCACTTTTCGCTGCCTCTCCCCGTCATTGTTAAGTGCAAGCCTCCAGTTCACAGGGTCATCAATTTTATTAAGCAGAGTTCACATGAGATCACATTATATGGCTCTGGGTCCAAGGCTCACCAGGTGGTTTCTGCTGAACACTAGCTCTGATACTTTAGTTTGATCATCCATTTTTGAGAATTCAGTGGAAACCTGTCATCTACAGTGATTTTGATGAGATGTCACCAAATGAGGTGCATTACAAGCTGGATTTCATATAATCAGAAAGCATTTTTGGCTGAAAATCAAGTGCATTTGATTGGTGCACTGAGGAAGAAGAATGTTTTGAAACAAACCCTTCCAATGCCCTCAACGCATTAATTCCTCTTAAGTAAGTCCTAAGAAAACTTCTGATTAAAAAAAATCTTCTATTGAATCTCCCTAAAAAATCAGACATCAGAATGACAGAAGTT
>NW_024884364.1:54964617-55125151 GCF_019232065.1 Centrocercus urophasianus | reverse complement strand
AGGGAAGGGAAGGGAAGGGAAGGGAAGGGAAGGGAAGGGAAGGGAAGGGAAGGGAAGGGAAGGGAAAGAAAAAGAAAAAAATACATCATATTTGAGAAGGCAAGTATAGAGAAAAAGACAAAAACAAGTCCTAAAACACTGTATACCACAGACACACTGACTCGTTCTGGAACCCAGGTTGCTTCTCTGTATTCCTCCTCAGGTTCTCCATACTCTTCTGCCTTCGTCCTGCTGCCATGGCATTGCTTCTCCTTAGGCCAGACAGTGCTATCAGCTGGAAACCCCCAGTACATTTGCTCACATTAAATGTGACCTCTGAGCCACTCTTGTTTTGATATTGCTGATAATGGGAAGTGTATTGTAGTTGGATACTCTCCAATTAGTGATAGTACCAGAGAGTCAAACACAGACGCATCGGTGAGCTGAGAAGCAAGTGTTTTACCATTCCCAAGTACCATCCCTGAAGAAAAATCATTAGAAATGTATATTTGTCACTCAAGGTTTATTTCTACAGTTTGAGGTGGAGATTACATCTTCCTGGAAAAATTTGAAGGATACATAGAAAAAAGAACTCTAACTGCCACAGATTAAAGAAGAGGTTAAAAACCCAAGGATAGATATAATCTCCAAAGGAAATACTTTGCTTCCTTTCTCTTTTGAGCCTCATGATTCTTGTCTCTTTTATAGAGATGGCCGGTAACTAGGTTAGTCCTGACCTAAAATTCAAAATCCGCTTATATCCGAAAGACGTAAGGAACCTCTGTAGTGTCAACCTTATTCATCTTGATTCACTTCTTTGTCCTCTCCTACCCCAAAACTCTGTACTCCAGTGACTCTCTCCCAACCACCAATAATGTTAGGGCAGTACTTCAAGAAGGAACATTGGAACAGATTTTTTTTTTTAAAGAAGGAAATGGGAATTTCAGAAACTTTGTTCCATTTGATCCTCATCTTATTCTGTAATGACATGATGTAATTTGCTATTGTTCTCCTCTTATTTTTGTCTTTGCTTACCCCTTGTTGTAAAACTCACTTCTTCCTCAGAAAGTAATGGAGAAACGAAGCAACAGAGGGACGAGTTATTAGTTCAATTTCTTTAAGACTTCATGTCTTTCAAAGGAACAAAAGCCATTGTTACTCAGCTCTTCAGTGGGACAAACAACTGTCAGGGACACAACAAGCTCCTCCAAGACTTTGCAAATGCCACAGGAAGTTAATAAGATGTTGCTATTTTCTGATTTGGGGCTGGCGTATGGAAGGATTCCCCCAAAGTCTGAGCATTCTCCACCTGTCAAGACAGAACTGTGAAATGCTACACACAATGTGCTGCCTTACCAGATCTGGTGGCTGATCCTGGCAGAGGGGGACATGGCAACACACTGTTGTGGGGTTCTCTGCCAGCCCCAGGCAAAACAAATAACAATTCCAGCCCTGTGAGTTGCCCACATCCACGTTCGTAGGACAGTACCTAAAAGAGCCTTGAATTTTTCTGCTAAGTAGAACTGCTGTCATAAAGAGAAACACACCAAATGCAGAGAACACTGCTTGCAGACTTAATGACATCAAAAGAAAGCCATGTCAGAAGTAGGTGCAAATCATACTTAGATGGCATACATACTCAGTGTTGCCAGTGTCATCTGGAAAAGGATTTTCTCATAAGACATTCACAGTAGAGGAGGGCATTTAAATTCAAATTATGTAGGCAAATTTTTAGTTATCCCAGCTCTTGCCATTTTGCCATTTTTGGCAAAAATAGTGATGTTATTTTAGCTCCACGTGTTCCATATAAGCCAATGCCTAAGTTAATGAGAGGCAGTAAACACTGCGCTGTATAATGATATCTTTTTAACTGTAAGAGTTTGGAGCATTAATGCCCTTTAAAGAGTTTATAGATTTTGCTTACACTGGTGTTGTTTATTACTCAGTCTTGCATATGTTTGAGTTTAAGCTCTACAAAGCCTACGTATGTGGTGTGCATATGAATTCAAGTGTATGTGCATAGATATATTGAGACATTGTTCCACCAGCTTACTCAGATGAACTAAAATGGAACATTTACTGTTTTGTATAGGATATCTGAGAATGACATATATATACCTATGCTAAAACATGCATATGCAGAGAGAATGTATTGAGAGAGAAATTTCTCAAAAGATGTTGGTTTTGTATTCTGCTGATTGTATTTCTGTACACCAGGAATGCATGAATGTGCTAATGTTCTTTATAACTAGCTAACTCACCTAATTTCCACAGCATTTTGACTTCTAGTAACCCTAATTGGTGTGCCATCAAGCACTGTGCTGGTTTCACTTCGAACAAACTCTTCCAGTATACATCATTAATGACTACATAGCACATAAAATCGTTCTGCACAAAGAAAGACAGATGGCTTCTTCATGTTTTTAATATTGGACTGCATTAAATCTTGCACATTCTTTTATTCAATAAAATCTTTTCTCTCCTCTGCACTAGGATGTATTCCAGTCTTTATGGCCTCACAACTTATTAGATAAATAATTACTGAATTGCTATCTATCACAAAAAGCACAGATATGCTGTAAATACAGATGGGACTGGAGTGTGTTTATGAAACTGATAGATCATGTTTAATCAGTGGTTTCCTGGAGTGATCTTCAGAGGTATAAACTATAAACTGCCAGATGTCTGAGTCTGAAGTCTCCTGTGAAGATAACAGAGGTAGGAAGGGGCACATCCAGAGGGCAAATAAGAATGAAAATCATTAAGGCAATCTAAGTTGTTTTTTGAGGGGAAGCTTACCTCTGCAGATTTGGTATGTTGCCTAGGTATTCACATCTAAATGGAGTCCTCATAAATACATGTTTTAACATGTATCTTCTCCTAAAAACAGGAAAGTATCAGAGGAGAGACTATCTTGGCAAGCGCTTTGGTTATAAAAGATACACAGGGGATCCTGTGTTTCTCCTCCAGCTCAGAAGTTCAGGATCTCTCAAGAACTCCTTGAGTGTTTTTGTGTAGCCTGTAATAATAAGTAGATAAACAAACAAACAAACAAACAAATAAATAAATAGTCTTGGTGGAGAGGAGGGCAAAAACTCTGCTGTAAAATAGAGTGCTAGAATAAAATTCTAGGTGACTGGCTCCACAGACATCTCTTTGAATTTCCATTTGGGCCTGCAACCCGTGGCAGATATCACACAGGACAGTGTCTCCCTTCTTCACAAAAGTATTTCATAAAAAATCTGCCATTCTGTGGTAAGAACAGCATAGCTGTACCGAAATTGAAAGAGGCACATGTGTTTTTTCAACTGATGGGTGACATTTTGAGATCAAGTAAACATTCTCTAGAGTGCTGAAGGTAGGATAGAACAAAGTATTACCTTCCCTCCCATCAATAAAAACACTAGCAAGAATGTAAAAGGTGGAACTTACTGGCATTGTGAGCAAGGAGTAGTTGAAGTAAATCACTGTTAGAAAATTCTGCTACACCAAGAGCAGAAGAGCACCCTTAGGGAACTGTTGTGCAGCCCCTCACTTGGGCAGTGGTTTTACTGTGGGACAAAGTCATTTACTCTTGAGGGAAAAATGCCTAAAAGATGAAGTATTTTACATTGATATTTTCATCATGAATAGTCCAGCTTTAGCCCTAATTAGTGTTTGGGTATTCTTGGTCACTGGGAACAAGGACATCAAATGACTGGATCAAGGCTGGATGTGACTCTGGGCAGCCTGGTCTAGTGGTTGGCAACCCTGCACACAGCAGCTAAATGAATTTAAAATAAAAATAAATTGAAGCTAAATGATCTTTGAGGTCCTTTCCAACCTAGGCCTTTTATGATTCTGTGATACTATTCTATAACTTCTTCTAGATGCAAAAATCCTGTGATTGAAAACCAGGATCACTTCTTTCTTTTGCAGTGGTGTAACAAAGGCGTAAGATAGTTTTAAAATGTTGGAAAAGAGCACAAGAAAATCAAGCTGCTATTTTTGCTGTGGAGTCAGTTTTTATTTTTCTGTTATTTTTCAAATCCAGATGAAGAGGCAGCTCAGGCCATCTGTACGTTCAGGATAACCTGAACAACAGCTGTTTGTCTTACATCAGTGATGAACATTTTATTCTCCTCTGTGATTTGTCATCTGTGTTTTGTTTGTCAGTTTCATGTTCTACTACTATATTCTTGCCCCAGTAGTGAGCCCAATGAAGTCAGTGGTGTTTTGCTGGCGTGAAGATGTCATTTCCTCAGCGGAGAAGTCTTTGGGCATTGCTTCCCTATGCTGTCACACAGTCTTCTGTAACTGTGCAGAGATGCAGAAGATAGTGATTTTCTGAACCAGCAATTCTAATATTTACTTACAAAATATAGCCATATGGTTGTTTGTCTCTTAGTCCTAAGGGTCTATATAGCTTTGCATGTTTTCTCTCGAAGGTCACCACAGATGAAGAGCACTTTGGGGACAGAAAACAATAGCAACAGCAACATTCACTTCAACTGGGTGGGAGAAGATTTGCTCCAATCTCACGGGATTGTTGGGATCTTTCGCTCACTGGGAGGTTTCTAATTTTCGAGTTATGTAAGAAGAAGAACGTGTGTGAAAGGGAAAGAGATACACGCAGAGGGAGAATTCTGTGCAATGCCTTTGTAAAATATGCATTGGCTGGAAACTGTGAAAAATGCTCTTTCACCTCAACTAGTATAAACTGTTCTGTCACCACCATTTTAAGCTGCATCTGTGTATTTCTGTACAGCCGGGTAGAAGTTTAGGTATGATGGCTGCCATTGATCAAGCAGACTACCTATATCCACCTTTATTTTTTGGCTCATCCCATCTTTCTTCATTCATTCCTGGTTTACATTTGACTTTTCTTTAATTAAAGACATTCCTCTTTTTTAGATTTGACTTTTATTTAATTAGAGTACTTCTGGATTTCAGCAGGTTAAGGCAGGAGATCTGTGACTCTGCTACTTAAATCCAAACAGTTTGGACTACCCGTCAAATTGAAAATGAAGGTACCAAAAGATCTTAAAATTCAGGGAGGAAGATTGATGGTAGGCAATGGTAGGTGGCATTCTGGATCATGTTTTCAAGTACTGCTGTGTGCATCTACAATCTTTATTATCTTTATTTGCCTTTCAATCACAAACAGAAGTTCACTATGCTGTTCCTATTCATCACACCTACTTATAAAATGTATCTCAGGGTGATGTCTGATGGCTTTTCTCAGATATACAACTGAAGAAATGGAACTTCTGGGGAAAAAAAAAAAAAAAAAAAAAAAAGTGCTTAACCATATTGAACTTTCTGAATTAAAAAAACACAGAAGTCTTTGACCCTAAGGATGATCTCAGATAGATCTCAAACAAGATAAATATTCAGATAGGCTCTTGAAAATGTTGTTTTCCTGTAGCCCAGCCTCCTTGAATTTCCCTCCCAGCTCAGACTAGTTTGTGTCACATTTCATGCAAGCTATAATCTCCAAGGGGAGAAAAGCACTTAACCATGCTGTCAGGCTCTTACTTCAGGCTCTCAAAAATCTTCTGCTTTCTCTGAGCGCTAGTATATATGCATAAGACTTATAGATATTGTTTGACTAAACAAATCAAACCACCAGCTGTCTCATGGGAACTTCTGAGTGGCTTTACTCCCCTGCTCTTCAGAATGTCAGCACATCCTTTAATATGATTGAAAGCTTGTTAGAAATGCCAACCAACGTGTTGCAGTTTGCAAATAATCAAATTAATGTAGGTAAACAAATTTAATTATTTTGCCCTGATTAGAGAGATTTTAGAAACAATAAGTGGGAAAAGTCTCTATATACGTTTATGAAATAACATATGTAGACATATCTTGTGTAATATTGTATATTTATGTAAACAGCATAGTAATATTATATAATAACATGCATATAGGTTTTAGGAACCCTGAGAAATCTGGGATCTCTAAAGGAAGGCAAATATGCCCAAGTACATAATAAAGCTAGCCAGAATCATATTTGGAAAAACAGCAGTAAGATGCAATATCTCCTCCACTTTGGCCACAATAACCCCATGCAGCACTAAAGGTTTGAGGATGAGTGGCTGGATGACTGTGAAGTGGAAAAGGATCTGGGGGTGTTGGTTGATTCTTGGCTGAACATGAACCAGTAGTATGCCCAGGTGGCCAAGAGGGCCAACAGCATCCTGGACTGCATTAGAAATAGTTTGGCCAGCAGGAGCAGGGAGGTGATCATCCCCCTATCCATCCTGAAAAACTGATGATACACTGATGGATGGTCCGCAATATGAATGTTAAAGAAAACAGGAATCTACTCTGAGAAGAGCAATTAACCTTGTATGCAGACCACATAAATTAATCACATAAAAAGTCATCAAAGTAGACCATAACTAATATCTTACGTTGTGCATACAAGACTCCACTGACACACCACTGAGCTGTGTAGCTGTTGCTTTTCTACAGTTATGCAGAATGTCTACAGATTTGCAGAATTCCTCACTCTTATATCCCATATGATAACACTGTTACACCAGATTTTGTTTAATAATATTAAAAGAAACAGATTTCTATTGCTGGTGTTTGGTCTTGTGCACCACCTTTGAAATGTGTCAGCAATTTGGATGCAATAGCAGGATTTCATAGAATCACAGAATGGCTTTTGTTGGAAAGGAACTCCAACTCCCTGCTGTGGGCAGGGCTGCCCCCCACCAGCTAAGCTGCCCAGGGCGCCATCCAACTTGGCCTTGAGCGCCTCCAGGGATGAGGCACCACAGCTTCTATGGGCAGCTGTGCCAGCACCTCAATGCCCTCTGAGTGAAGAGTTGCCTCCTAACATCTAACCTAAATCTCCCCTCCTTTAGTTTAAGGCCGCTCCCCCTTGTCCTATCACTATTAGACAGTGTAAAAAGTCAGTTTCCCTCTTGTTTATAAGCACCCTTCAAGTACTGGAAGACCGCAGTGAGGTCTTCCCAGAGCCTTCTGCTCCCCAGGTTGAATAAGCCCAACTTCCTCAGCCACTTTTAATTAGGAGTTGCTCCAGCCCTCTGATCATCTTCGTTGCCCTCCTCTGGGTGGCTTCAACATCTCCACATCCTTCCTATGCTGGGGACTTGGAGACAGTACTCCAGATGGGGCCTCACAAGGCCATAGCAGAAGGTGACAATCACCTCTCTCCCTGCTGGCCAGAGAGAGGTGATTGCCTCTGCATTCTTTTTGCAGTTTTTGCAGATCCTATGAAGCCACACACAGCCCTACAGAAATATGAAGTATTGATCTGTGAACTGTTTCTTCCTTTCTTTTTTTCACTTTCTTTGCTTCCACTGTTAGTTTTCTGGCCACTGCTGGGTTGCAGCTCACAGGAAAGCTCAGACAAACAGCTTGAGAACAAGCTCTTGATACAGCGCTCTTGTTTTCGACAACTCCACACTGGCAAACGTTTACAATTCCCCTTGGGTGTCTCTAATTATAATGTATGGTTCATTAAAAATGACAACAGAGTTCACCAAGCCTGCATTCTTGTGATTAATTGCGATGCTTTCCTAATCAGTTGTTGTTATTTATACCTCTGCCTTTATGCAACTGATTATACTGTACATTTGCACCATTCAGAGAGTAAAGGAAGGGACGTGAGGGGCATGTTTACATGATGCAATGGAGCATGGTGTGGATCTGCCTGAACTAGAGGTGACCCAGGCTGTGTGCAGGCATGGCACCGAGCCTCACCGTGCTGGAGATACCACTCTGGGGCTCAACCTCAGAGCCAAGGGGAAATGATGCCAAGTGCATAAGTTCTGCCTTGCAGAAGGATTTGTTTGGCTTTGTGACTAGCCACGGAGACACTGCTTTTCAGCTCAGTTCCAGAGCTGTCTCCAGTTGGTGAGCATTCGCAGGCAGCTCAAGGCAGGGATTTCTCAGAGGCTCCCTGTGAGTGTTCCTGCCTGAATCTTTGTGTATACATATATACAAGATATCAGATTTCAGGACCCAGAAGCTAAATCCTACCTTTAAGCTTCCTAAATATATCTTCACAATTTCCTAGATCCTCTCAGCTGCATATTGAAAAATCCATTGAACAAATTATAAAAAAATCGCTCTGAATATCAACCCCTATCCAGAAGGAATTTGGATTTGACACTGCCAGGGATGGTGACTCCACCACCTCCCTGGGCAGCCATTCCAGTGCCTGACTCTCTGAGAGAAAAAGTTTTTCCTGATATCTAACCAAAACCTCCTCTGGTTCAACTTGCGGCCATTTCCTCAGGTCCTGTTTATTGCCTGGGAAAAGAGGCCAAACCCCTCCTCATCACAACCTCCCGTCAGGAAGTTGTAGAGTGCAATAAGGTCTCCTCTGAGCCTCCTCTTTGCCAGACTAAGAATTTGAAGGAATAAAAACACTAAGGGTGCCAAACTCCACCTTAAGTTGCAAGTGACCACCTTCAGTTTGTATTTGTGTGCATATAATTTATCATTTTTTTAATGATCTCAGCTAAGATGCTAAGAAACTGGGGGGCTTGCTATTGAATATCACAAGCTAAGACAGACATCAGTAATCTAATTTTTTGAGAAACTGCCGAGCAGCTATCTCTGGGAGTAACTTATTCCCTCTTTGGGAAAAATAGATGTGCATACAAAAATTGTGGCAGTGATGTGGCAGCTAGTTTTTCAGGGTTTTTTTTGCAGGAAAACTGCAGACTGCTGGTGTTCATACGGACCTTTCCAATGTACTACTCTTCAGTTTGCTGTTTGCTACACATCTGCTCTGCAATTCTCCTTTTCCTCAATTTCAAGCTTTTAGTTGCAATCTAATGCTATTTACACAGCATTATTGCCTGGAGGCCCAAGTCAACGTTGGCAAGTCTCCTACTGGCATGTTATGCTAATAACTGATTGGTTTTGTTCTCCGCAAGAGCAATTTGTTCCAACAACTGGGATTCATCCTACTTGCTTAGCGAGCATGCAGCTACACTTGAGCACAAATATTAAAGATTAAGACCTTTAAAAATAGAAAGGGAGGGAACACCAGCATTACTGCATCCAATCCAATGGCTGCAGGCAACCACAGAGTAGCTGCTTATCCCAAACTGCAATTCCTCACACAACCCTTACTAATCCAGTGAGTGGCAGCACTGCCCATGGCAGGGGGTTGGAACTGGGTGGTCTTTGAGGTCCCTTCCAACAAAAACCATTCTATGATTCCGTGACCCCACAGTCATAGAGTCATTCCCAGATCCCAGGGGGAAATGTACGTATATTTAGGACTTTTAAGCTAAATAATTTTTAAAAGTTTGACCCACAATAGTATGTAAATGCTGAAGGAAATATACAGATGCATGCCTGCAATTTGCTGTGTGAATTCATACACAGCAGTGGGTGTGAACACTGTAGACAGCATGCTACTCTGTGGTGTTTGTTCTTCAGTATGTCCAAAGTATGTCCCTAATCTTACAAGCATTTCTAATTGTCAGTATGAGGATGTATGTCCAGAGTTTAAGCTAGGTATCTTAACTGCCTGATTTCCAAACTGAGAAGTTTTCAAAAGAACACCCCCAGACAAACAGAAGTCCTATTCACAGGCCATGAAAAATAGTTTGTGAGTTTCTCGTCACATGCAATTTGCATTTTTAAAATATGTCTGTGAAATTTTACAGTCATTTGCATTTCAAGTCAGCAATTAGATTAAAAAAGCAAGCAACTGCAGCTGTGACAAGTACTATTACGTGAAAAAACATAAACAATCCTCTTGTCCCCTGATAACAGCTCTGATGTGAATGAATTTTAGTATAGCATTCAAGTTTTGCCTCTTCAAGGTTGTTTTCATCCTCAATACTGTACAACTGGAAACCCTAAAAGGATTGGAATCTTGGAGAGATATGTATTTAATAAAACAAACTTATTGGTCCCTTACTGAGTGTCTTTACAGGATGTTGTTGGGATCAGCTGTAGAGTAGCCTTAGAGGCACAGCAGGCACTTTCCCAGCACATGTATCCAGAATTCTCCTTGGAGGGAGACAAAGGATGGATGAAAGTCCCTGGGCACATAGACCCATCACCATCCCAGAACTAGGAACTCCCCAGCAGGAATGGTGACCAACAGCAGACACTTTCTTTCCCATCGTCCTCACCTGCCATGTTGATGGAAAGGGAGACTTCAAGGCTTTGTTTGGCAAACAGAAACAAAACAAAATTTCAAATAAATATAATTCTTTTTCCTAGCTTGCTCAGTGCCAAAACTGACGCTTTCTTTACTGCCTTGCTTCCTACCCCTGACAAAGCATTGTTGTCCCTCAAACCCATGTGTAGCACTCATGGACTGACTGCAGAGCTGCTGCCCAGCAAGGATCATCCCTGTCAAAATGCAAACCGCTGGGCCAGAAAGACCCAACAACAAAGTGACTCCAGTACACAGTCTGATTTACACCATGGCTTGGAGCCAGAGGTGCTTCCTTTATCCTGCAATCATGAAGCTACGGGAATGGCCCAAGTCTTTGCAGTCAGAGCAGAATCTTTTAAGAACCACTGGAAATTTGGTGTAGAGAGAACACTCACGTGATTACATGACGTCAACAATCTAATTTTTCATAGATGTTCAAGGATTAGGTCTCTATACTGAGACCTTTCTCTTCAGCTCTTCAGTTTCCCTCCGTCCCATCAAACAAAGCGTCTTCCTGGTTCATGTTGGAACCATCAGGTCGTGATTGGCTGAAGGGTGGCAGCTTGTTCTAGGGCTTTATTTGCATCTGACTTTTGACAGGGATGTTTGTGCAACATTGCAAGTGGAGTACCAAAAAGAAGAAAAGGGCAGTCAGTTTTAGTCATTTTAGAAAATGTCAGCTAGTATTTGATGGGTTTTAAAACATGTCTCCGCATCAGTGGGAAATCTCTGGCACTCAGAAGCATGCCTGCTGCAGTGTGCTACCAGCTGCACCCACAGGGCATGACTTGCACAGGCAACTTGCTGGATGTGTAAGGCACAGATCCATGCAGCGTTGGGTTGCTGTCATCACCATTCTGCCCTTGGTGGATGTCAAGAACAACATCTGTGAGCAGTTTTTTGCTTAGCTGAGCTGGTGAGAATAGATGTTTTGAGTCTAAGCATCCTGGACACCATTTCCACAAGCACTGTGCTTCATGCATGGGTGGTGGTCTTCGTTTCAGGAATTGGTTCCAAGGTAATTCAGTGTGCTGAGTCTCCCTGGCAGAGGAGGTACTGCCAGTGTGTGGAGTATAGCCCTAGCACAGCCTGCTGAAGAAGGGGAGAGGTCTTGCATGACTGGAGGACAGGACAGGGCACAGGTCCAGTAACCATCCTCTGGTCAGTAACAAGATCTGCCTGTAGCCGTGCAGGCTGGATAAGGCCATAGCTATGCCTCTGACACCTCCCTCACCTACCTATGTCAAACACTGTGTGGCCTAGTACTCATGTCAAGAGCCTGAGCTCTGACTGGAAGATGTCAGGGAAAAGAGAAAATGCTGTCTTTGGCAAAAACACAGAGGCCATAAAATTACGTGTTGGTTAACGTATAAACAATCCCTCATGCTTTTGAGAACTGAAAACGAAGTCTTAAGGAACCAATGGAAGTTTCTCTGCTTTTTTGCAAAGTCCTGTTTTCTATATACCCTAGCTAGTATCTTAGTTTGTATACCTGGTAACAGTTAGCTCCCCTCCTTTCCCCCCTTGTTTATCAGGGCAAACCACATGTAAAAAGGGTATAAAATCAGGATGCTGGAGGACAGCTTTCAGAGCTCCCCTCAGCCAGCCTGAGACCCCCCAACTTGCAAACCTCCCTCTCTTTAGACCCCATCCCACAATGGATGTATCAAGACAGATCATATCACCTCTCCTATCCTAATTTGCCTTTCCTAGGAATTTGTATAACCTTACCCAATCAAATTTACCCTTACCTACTCTAATTTACCTTCTTCTGGCCCCCAGAATACAGATTAGTCATAAGCTAATACATTGTTTGCTTAGAATACATGTCATTATAGATCATAAGTGCAACAACTTGCTCAGAATACATTTAATATAATGTTTTGGTGCATTTGACCTGTGACAGTGAAGTGCATCATAATCACCAGGGAATGGGGTGGGACACAATGTTAGTGCTCACACCATAAGATGTGTTGGACATGTCTTATTTGGCCCCTTATAATTGGCCCCTTGGACTATACTTACCACCTGTAGACATCTGGATTTCTCTGCACTTCAAATCCTGTTCTCTTATCTATCAATGGAGCTCAGTGAAAGATATGGAAGTCTTGGCCTTTGTTATTCACCATGAATAATGCCCAAGAAGAAACAACCAGAAATAATAAAGACAGTAGAAACAGTGCATAATAATTTGGTCATTCATGATCCAGAATTACTTTTTTTTCTTTGGTAGATGAGAGACTAAGATAGGGATCAGAGGAGAGAAGAGCATGAACTGAACATGTCCAGAGAAGGGCAACGAAACTGGTGAGAGGTCTGGAGCACAGGTCTTATGAGGAGTGGCTGAGGGAGCTGGGATTGTTCAGTCTGGAGAAGAGGAAGCTCAGGGGAGATCTCATTGCACTTTACAACTTCCTGAAAGGAGGTTGTGATGAAAAAGGGTCTGGTCTCTTCTCCCAGGCAAATAGTAGGACCCGAGGAAATGGCCAGAAGTTATACCAGAGGAGGTTTAGGTTGAACATTAGGAGAAACTTTTTCTCAGATTGGTCAGGCACTGGAATGGCTGCTCAGGGAGGTGGTGGAGTCGTCCCTGGTTGTGTTCAAGAGGCGCCTGGACGAGGAGCTACGAGATATGGTTTAGTAGCTTGTGGTACTGAGAATGGGAGGGTGGTTGGACTAGATGATCTTGCAGGTCGTTTCCAACCTTGCTATTCTATGATTCTATGATTCTATGGTATGTCTGAAAATAGCTGAACTTTTAGCCCAGCAAACTGAAGGTTAAGAAGGATGTACTTTTTACCTAGAAAGAGTAAATGCTAGATGGAGAACTGCTATTTGAGCTAAAGGGCAATTTTGGCACGAAAGCAAATGGGGGAAAATCAGCTGTAAATACACTCTGCCTGGAGGACTTTCTAGCCACTAGAGCAGTGAGCACTCAGAGTTGGTCAGTCTGGGTGATCTGCCTGGCTTGGGCAGCACAATGGCTCTGTTTCTAATGCTATGGTCTTGTTCTGGACAAAGCCAACAAAATGAAAATGTGTGCAGGATATGGTGGCAGCCATTAGTTAGCTAGCAGCTATGAACAAGGTTAACTGCAGTGAAAATTTTCTATTTTTGTGGTTACATCCTTGGCCTATTGGGCTGAGTTAATGGGCAGGAATAGCTCATGACTCAGGCTGTGTTTTTACTTCTGTATACCTGAAAGCAGTTTCTAGCCAAAAGCTCTACTTTCTAAATCAGAACTATCTCATGTCCTATGCTACAGTTACCTGGTCAATGCTTTGGTATGGCCCATGCATTTTTACATAATTATTAAGTAACATAACAATTTACATAACTGTTAGATAATCATAGAATTATAGCATGATTTAGGTTGGAAGGGACCCGTAAGATCATCTAGTTCCAACCGCCCTGCTGTAGGCAGGGATAATATTCTAATACAATCAACATCATAGTATCAACAATTGTATTATTAATGAATAATGATCTGTTACAGGGTAAAATTACATTATCAGTGAAACAGCTGTGATTTCAGCTACAAACCTTCTACAAAGCCAGCACAGTTCCCATCCAGAAGCATAGCCATATATTCCCTGAAAGCAGGTGCATGTCAGTGCTTTGCTCCTGACTGTTCCACTTTCAGACAGGGAGAAAGCTGAGGGTTTTTTTTTTTTTTTTTTTTTTTTTGTTTGTTTGTTTGAGGGCTTATCTTTTGTGTGAGGTCCTCTTCTGTGGACAGCTGTAGACAAAAAACAATGCAGCCTGGCTAATTGCCACCATAACAACTTCAGTGTGCTTAATTAAAGTAAAATTTAAAAAATGCCTGTCCTTTCTGCTCATCAATTTCTGGTTTCAGTCCCCTACAGTATCTTGAACTTTCCCACAAATTCATTAATTTAATGAAGATCTGTCCTTTTTTTTTTTTGTCTTTAATATTCTGTAACCAATTAAGACATAATTTTTTCCATCAGTCTAGCTAACATTAACTTCAGGTGGTATGCAAAGCCTGCAGAAACCTCTGAGAGCTTTTTGTTGACTATAATGGGCTTTGGATTGAGACTCTTAATAGCAGTCATTTGTTTGAGTCTATTCTAGTTTAATGAGTGATTAGCAGATGTTTTTTCCACTCTTTATCCAACAGTTGATAAACCAGAGTCCGTGAGGAGCTGTGTACTAAATAATAGTATGATTTTATAACCCTCAAATTGCTTTAGAAAATAGATTTATAAATCATGCACATATAAGTAAAGGATATTGACAAATTTCTTGCTATAAAAGAGGAGACTTGCTGTGCTTTATGTGAGTCTCTCAACAATAAAGTGTTACCTGCCTTGGGACATTGGGAAAAACTAGCAGATCTTTATATAGCTTGGTGTCTTGGGTATCTATCTCTCTTTTCTGTTCTCTTTTATTTGAGACAATTTAAGATAATTTACATGTCTTCAGTACTCCAGCTCAGATTCATGCATCTGTTAGGACGATATTCTTGTTTAAACAAAGTCTCTCCATGCAAGAAGAGAGCTGTGTCAATAAAAAAGCTCTTGATTTCCCAATTACTTGTTGTTATTCTTTAAGTCACCTTCCAATCCAAACAGCATTTCTAGCACTGAAAGATACCAACTATCAGGATTTGTTCTACTCGACCTTTCATGATATTTAGGCATCTGGCTTTCCAGCTCAAGTAATCAAGATGATAATTAAACCTACATCTTTGTGAATGTCAAAACTGTCATCTGCATTCAGAATGTTACAGGTCTGCAAGAAATGATGATCAAAAGAAATTTAACATCAGTGAGATCATTAGGACATTGTTCTAGCACTGGCTTCACCAAAAACTGCCTTGTCAAAGCAAATGAGATACATGGATGTATGCTACATTAACTGCTTATATAGAATACCTAATCAGTGTCACTATAAACTAAGATTACTCTGTAAATGTAATTGCTAACAGTTCTAGATAATGTTCAAACAACAGCAAGTTATTGTTCTCATTTAGATTGTTTCATTGTTAATACCATTGTGTCCACTTCTATAAGCACTTATTACACATTAACTGCTTTCCTGCTGCAAATGGATCTTTTTCATCTTTAGTGAAAAAAATAAACAAAAAACTTCATTGCTTCACATTAAATAATTAGTTAATAATGCAGTAGATTCCAACTTAGAATAAGGCAACATCAGGAATGTGAAGTTCACATGAAAACATGCCTTGGAATTGTTTCCTTTTGCAAATAAAGTCATGCCAGTTTTCCAAATTCAGTAAGCAATCAGAAGTTACTTCACAACAGCCAATACAGTCCTAAGCTTCCAAGCAAAGCTGTAAGATTTGGGGGAAGGTGAATGGGACAAAGTGTTGATCATGATATGGAATCACTCAAATTGCAGGCTTTCTTCATGAGCAACCTCTCAGCTTCAACTGAAAGAGTTTAGTCTGAAATATTACTAATATAGGCAAGTGAAAGAATTACTTCCATCTCTTTGCCTTGCTTGCATCTCTCTTGTGCCCCTGACAGATGGAAGCATCAACCACAGCAACTCCAGCTGCAGAGCACTGTGCAGCAGTGCTGCCATGCACCCGGCTCCTTCTGTTGCTGCTTACAATTTTCTCTGGAGGTTGGTTTTGGAGCTAATTAAAGAATTAATATTACAAATGTGCGCTTGGAACTCTGTGTGTGGGCTTTAAATAGCCCTCAGGTTGACAGTTTTTCTTTCTGTTGGTTTTAGCAATGTTCTACAACTGAGGAAGACTCAGATGAATATGCCATATGAGATGGGACAAATTCAGCACTGAGATGTCCTCTGCAGTAGCAGGGGAATGAGGCAGACAGCTTTGAAGGGCAGAACAGCACATCCAATGTGTGATTGCCTAGGAAATACAATGCTTCTGAGGAATCCAGCCCCTTGGAGGCACTGAGGTATCTACGTGGGACCTGAGGTCTTTCCATGACAGAAAATTCCCCTCCATCTCAGATGTAGTTACATGCAGTGCTTTCGTTGGTTCTTTATGCCATAGGATGGTGCCTCTGGGTAATGTCCTAGGGATTTCCATACAAACCATCCTGCTGCTCAGCTATGAGGAGCCATGAGGAGCACAAGAGCTCTTGGGCTGCCTGCAGTGGAGATTCATAGAATCACAAAATCATTAAAGTTGGAAGAGACCACTAAGATTACCTAGTTCAACTGTCAACCTATCTTTCCTGTGTGCTGCTCCCTGCTCCCTCAATTGTTCATGTATTTTGCATCAGACATTCCCAGAAGAACAAATCCAAAAAGATTTCACCACTGACAATTTTAAATGCTTTTGCATGTACCTACATTACTGGTGTTTTGGACTGCAAACTTTTAAGAGTAGCCCTAGGCAGGAAGAATTCTGTACCAAATTAGTTCTATCCCTGTGGATCAAATGTATAACCTGCAGCAAAATTAGATCCCGGTTGTGTGGAGGGAGATACTTAATTGCCTAACAGCCTGTGAATTCCCTTTTTTTATCTTATTTTTCAAAAGATGGGAAAATGGGGTCTCTAGTGGCAGTGCTGGCATCTTAGACAGAGGGAGTGTGAAGCAGCAGTTAGTTCTTAGACTAACACAGCATCTTATCAGGGAAACAGTTTATAACAGGCAGAATGTGTTTCAGGTTTGTCCGTGGGTACAGCTGAGCAAGTCATCTCTTGGCAGCACACAGCTGCAGGTTGGAGCTCCTGGTACTCCAGCACGTGCAGTCAGCCCAGTGCAAAGGCAGCGCAAACCGTGATCTGGTGAAGGACAGAGAAGACACCCAGATGTTTTGAGTTCAACTGACTTAAAATCTTTAGAAAAATCCCTATGCTCTGTCCCAGAGTTCCAGGTATATGCATATAGAAAGCATCAGCATCTGGAGAAAATAATGCGAACTCCAAGGTTAGAGTATAAACCGAAATGCATTTAAAAACCATATTAGAACAGATAACCTGAAGATTGCTGTGATATATCACAGACTGAGTACACATGCTGTTTGCATCTGTGCCTCCTGCCAGCTAGGATAATAGCTATTTCATCTCCAGATATTTGCTGTGAGAGCAATAACATCTGAAAGAAGACAAGTGCTGGTGGTAAGCTGGGGGATAACTCACAGCATTTAGCCTAAGGCTCCCTCTGTAGTCAAAGGAGAAAGATCAGTGCCTCCAAAGGGGGACTCAGGGCAGAGACTTGAGCAGCTTTGAGGAAGTCTGTCAGGGGAGATCAGGTGTAAACTTGCCCTGAGCAGTTTCTTTCTGTATTTTCCTGCTTTCAAGAGGAGAAAAAATAATAAAAAATAAAAAATAAAGGAAAACACTATACTGATTTAAATTAGGCTGCACTGGTGGGACAAAAGTATTTAGCAGTAGTACCTTGCAAAGGTTAGGTAAGCTGTCCAAACATATTACCCTTCAGAAATATTATGCTTGCTTAAGCATTACTTGAGTTTCAGTTACTGTATGGCTGATTTAGGGACAGCAGTTGTTTTTCTTGTACTGCTGCATATTCTACCTGTGTGGATTTGAGTTTTCAAGCATAGCAAGTGATGTGTGCAGGGTAAGCTGCTGAAGGGGTTGACAAGCCAGAGGAAGACGTATGTCTAATTACACAGATTAGGGTGTACATGGCCTCACAATTAGGAGAATCACAGAAATGAAACACCCAGAATCTGAAATCTTTTTGGAAAAGCTCAGACCCTGTATTTGCAGGAGTGTTTGACACTACTTGTGAGAGTTTCTGCCTTTGTTATTAAGAAAAAAACCAAACAAATGAATCAGTGAAGCCTTGGGATTCTCTCCACTTCTAATTTTCAGCAGTCCGCCTCACTTCTTCCATCAGTAAGTAGTCCTTGCTATTGTGACAGTTCTGCCTATGAAACCAATATCTTTGGAAATAGTGTTATTAATTACCACATTTGTTTGGAGAAAACAGACTAACGTACCTAATAAGTCCTTTAGTAAAATAAGTGGTACCTCATCAATCAGTACTGATATTAATTGGTAACATTTATCAGTACATCAGCTCTCAAATGGAGAATGAAATGTATCACTTCCCAGATAGCCCAATCACAAAGCTAATTTCGGGACATCAGTATTTTTTTCTACTTTTATAGTATGGAGCATAGTGAAGTAGATGTTACTTGTGATCTGGGAAGAGTTGCTAGAACTGAGCAGAAAGTTGCTGAAGTCAGAGGGAGTTGACTTCGATGGCCTTGCAATCAAATTGGTAGTGCTGAATATTTTTCCTATTGCTTAAAAGTTTGGACATGTACCATTAGCTACTACGAAATTTAAGCAAGCTTCTGCTCCAATGCGAAGCATGGCAATCAGGTTTGAGAAAAACATGCTTTCCAAATCTCCATTCATCCTCAGAGGGTTCTTCACAGAATTTTTGTTTTCAGGGAAAGGGTTGGTGAACTGCTAACAATACAACTCAAAAAAAAAAAAACCCTCTTGGAATCTGCCTCTTTCCTGACCCCTCTAAAATAGCTTACTAACAGCTAGCAATAACAAGTGTGAGGAACACAATTAATGTTCCTGATACAGTTCCTATAGCTGGAGATTTTTTGGTTCCTTTTTGAAATATTAATGATTTGATTAATGAAGCAAATTAACAGGACACCAGTGTCTTCTTTTTTCTCCTGGGCAGGTAGATGTTGCATGTAAAGCAGAGGACAAATTTTCTGCTCATACCAAGTAAACCTGAGGGTGGAAGAGAGGCTGGGTTGCCATTACAGATCTTGCCAGTTCAATGGATACTGGTACTACAGTGGATGGTACTACAGTGGATGTAGTTTTCCTCTCTTCCTTAATCTACCATAGAAAACACTAGGTGATATCACAGTTAAAAGCACAGCAATTCTTTTTTTCTAATTGTATGCGAACTTTAAAAAAATTTCATCTATTTTTTTCTTTAAATTTGTGTAAGATTAACAGTTGCATGACATTTAAAATCTAATTAAACATTAAAATTTAGCCAAGCACAGTCATCATACTCCCTCTATCCCCAGAAAAAAAAGCAAGCGATTAATCTTTAAATCCTTTTTAATAAATGAATATTCATTTATCAATATTTTCATAAAGCATCTCTTCATCACTCCATTTTACTATTCTTTTTTTTTTCCATTGCTGAAGAATACCAAAAATACATAGATGTGCCTTAAGCAAAAAAGACTGGATTTTAGTTTATATTTACAATGAGATGAAATCAACTTAGAGTTAAATCATAATATTTCTACTGCTTATTGACCCTTTGGGCTACAACACAAATTGTTCCAGTTGGGTTTTTTTTTTCCATTGCCTTTTACAAACATTCCATTGCCTTTTACAAATAATGTGTAAATGTTATTTATAGCTAGTGTGAGTTAGAAATGAGTTAATTAGCTATGCAATGCATTTCTCTGGCGCAATTTGATTGGAATGATCATCTTTTAGTCTTAAAGCCACCTATGTTTAAAGTCATACACTGCAGCTAGCATAAAGTGACAATAGCCAGAAAATGTGAGGTCAAGGCAAACACTGTTCTTAACACATGGTTGTGTGTGTGTCTGTGTGTAAGAAGTGGTGCTGGGACTGGAAGAAGGGAATTGGCAAAAAAGGCACAAAAATGCGTGTTAAGGATGAAGTGTTAACCTTAAGTGAGAATTTCCTGGCTTTTTTCAAGTCCAACCAAGACTTCAGTCTGTTCACAGTCCAAGCTGCTTGCGCCCCATGGAGCCTGCCTGGGCTGATGGATTTGGAATCTCATGAAAACCTGAAACGTGCAACTGCTCACTTTTTGCAATGAGACGGAAGGTGGGAAATAGTTTCCTGAATGGGTTAACAGTAATAAACTGCTCTCCAGATGTACAAGGAGGAGGAGACTCAGACACTCAGTTATCTTGCCCATGTGAGGTGCTGAAAACACTCATTTCCTCTTTTCTGAGACCAGTCAGTAATTTCTCCATCTACATAAAAATCTCGACTGAAGCCTCTGAAGCTTCTACAGAATATGGAGTACATATTCACATCACAAATAAAAGCTCTTTTATAGTTGTGAATGAGCCCTACCTGACCAGAGCATTTCTAGGAGCTGGAGCTCGAAGAAAGGGGAGAACAGTGACTAAAAACAGTGAGAGAGTGGGACCGCTCTCTTCTTGAATTCCATTTTTCAGAACAGTTGCTTAGGGCACTAACCAAAGGACTTGCTCAAAGATATTTCATTAGGGCAACTTTTCCAAAGCAGAGCCTACAGTTTTTATGTTTTATTAATATCGTATTTTTTGTTTAATTATATTTTGCTATTAAGGTAAGAGCTTGGGAGATAATATCAATGAATCTACAAAATGTGTATTTGGGAAGGTGCTAATTGTTTTATTACTTTGACAGTAAGGATGACAACATGCTCTACAATCCCTTCACAGTTGGAAGAAGTATCAGACAGCTCATAATATGTTGCAGCCTACCAATGGAAGCTCATACTGAGGAGCTGCTCAAAAATAAGTTTTTGTGCTCCAGCTTCATGGTTTCCTTCAAGGCTTCTCATGCCATACAGTTATTTGCAGTCGCAGTGCTTAAGAGCTGCAGGTACAGCCAATTTGTGCTAGTGCCAAGGATGCAGCAGGGCTTCAGTGCAGTCCTGCAGGCGAGGGCAGGGCAATGGGGATCACACTGTGGCTCTACCTCAAGGCAGCTGAAGGAGCACGTTGCTGTTCAGTGAGCAGCAGCCCCCATGATGAGACTGCAGCTCAGGCTTTGCAACCTGCCTATGCTGCAGTTCAGCCCAGAGCAAAGTTTCTCAGCTCAGCTGCAGTCAAGGGTGGAAACAGCAACAGAGTGTACATGGCAGCAGCATGAGTGCTCTACTCATAGGTAACACAAATACCAGTGAGAACACTTGGCTCGTTAACAAAGCCAAGGCCTTCCCATCATCATTCCATCTTGGTGCTTTTATCCACGTTTTTTATCAACATGCATATCCACGTTTTTCTCCCATAGATATGTCCCTTGCTAACATTCAAAGCTCTCTCTTTGACATAATTTCCTATTGATTTCCCCAGGAATCCTGCATATAGAGTACAGGCATGGCCATGCCTAAATTTTTGTTTTAAATCTACTTATGCTACTGCACCTGTTGGTAGCTGTGAATGTACATGATAGAAACACTGCTTACAAAAAATATATCTTCTTTTCTTTAGAAAGGTTGCTCTGATAAGTAACAAATTAAGTTTACAGATCTGAAATAGGCATACCTTGGATGACTACAATCTACTAGACTGAAAAAAGTTGGAAAACTGCTTGGGGAATGAATATGAATGAAAACCAAAGTGCTTACATTTGCATGAAAGGTGAGTCTGAACACAGTCTGAACATACTTCTTGCTGTCTTTTGTGATCTCTGACTGCAGGACATGAGCTTCATAAACGTACATATATATACTTTAAGTATATAAATAAAATATGAAAATACTCCATTACTGAATCAAAGTATCAGAAGTGCTCTATTTGCTCAGTTCTAAAGAATAAAAAGTTGTAACATCACAGAAACAAAAATATGACATAGCATGCAGTCACAATAGCAAGCACAGGAAAGAAAAACATTGAGAAAATATACTTATATGCATATTATGCAAATATATTTTACATTAACATACAATGTTATAAGAATGTTAAATAATGTGAATGCATATTTAAAAAAATGCTACAGCTAGGTGGTTTCATGTTGAAGTAGCAAATAACCTGAGACATCTTCTATGTTTTCACTGGAATAACAATCTTTACATCTACAGCAGATGTAGAACACGTTGACAGTAGTTGAAATCTCAGCTACTTTACACTAAAAATGTGCTGTTCTCTTTCAAAATGACATGGCAGCTGGAACCAGTCCAAGGGGAGGAAAATGTGCTGCACATTTACAGTACTTACAAAAGATTCTTTTCACTGTTGATGGACATTTAAAATGCTTGTTTGAAATATTATGAACACGTATGCATCTCCAAAGACCTACAGCAATACTCCTATGATCAGCTTGCTTACTGCAGAAGAGAAAGCAAGAGACCATTAAAAACAATGCCCATTAATGAGTGGGAAAAGTGTCTTAGGTCATACAAAACCAAGAAATTTTAGCAAAGAGAAACAAGTTTGGCTTGATGAGATTGTTGTTCATGGTTCTGCAATACAAATGACTTACTTTAAACTTACCAGTGTAACTCTATCACTTTATGATTAGTGTGCATGGTGGCATTTACAAACAATGTTACTAAATACTGACTTTATACACCATTACAGCTGTTTGAAAATTTCTATGACCATCAAAGTTTTGAAGTGATAATACACAACACTTACGTTCCCAAGGCTTGCTTTGGACGACACCTGCCTTTCAAATTAAAAAGTTCCTCGGAAGTGCATTCTATGTTACATTGTCCATAACCTCAGAATGAATGCGTACACGTATGTGTGCATACATATACTTTTGCTCTCCAGTGTGTGCTCATATATACACACGATTCTTCGCTGTACGTATTCACACATACATGAGTATTCTCTACATTGTAAAAGTTCATATATATATATGTTTTTACATATAAATATATATAAACTCTGCAGGCAAGTAGTACTTCACTTGTTATAATTGAAGTCCTTTAAAAAAGTTCAGTCACTCAGTTAACATAGTATAGCCAGTAAATTAAGTTGAAAAGAGAAAATGTGAATGGAAACACCATTCTTGACCATCTGTCAATGGCATTCACATCTGTTAGATCAGGAATTTTTATCTTCAGTTGTGAAGACCTTCTTCGTAAATGGCCCCTCTTGCTGTGGGAGCCTGTTCTGTCTGATGAACGCCTTCCAAGGCTTTCGCGATGTGAGCTTTGTTTTCTGTACTGGATTCCTGAGTTGTCAAAGGATATCGCTGAATTTCTGGCATCCGTAACGCTGGTTGTGACCTCGTTGCTTGCCACCTCATTGTGAATTTCAAGAGATGTTAGCAGAATGTTTCCATGGGTGTCCACCTACAGGACAAAAGTGGAAATTTGCATTGTTTCAAAAGATTTTGACGTATGAACAGCAAAGTGTGTGTGCATTTACATCTCCAAAATCATATGTGTTTTAAGAAAGCAATATTCATTTTAAGCAGATGGTAATATCAGAAAAAAAGATCGGAATATTCAGCTGCTTAAATAGAGACAGGTACTTAGACACTGTTACAAACAGGGATATCATATTACCAACTTTTAATAAGCGTATTTGGCAAAAGCAACCATTTTCCTCTCCATTTAAATTAGCTGCGCTTTAAAGGATGGAGTATTTCAGTGAAATCTCTGCATTGCTGGCAGTAGGAAGAGAAGGTAAAGGAGGGAATCTCTCTCTGCAAGAGCAGGAAATTAATTAACACTAAAAAAGCTATTTTTTCATAGGAGCACCTCTCCAGTGTAGAAAGGTTGAAGGAAGTGGCTTGTTTAGCTTGGAGAAGTGAGGGCTCCGGGGAGACCTCATTGGGGCCTCCCAGTGCTTGAAGGGAGAATACGAACAGGAGGGGGAACAGCTGTTTATGAGGGTGGATAGTGATAGGACAAGGTGCAATGGTCTTAAACTGAGATGTGGGAGGTTTAGATCAGATTTTAGAAGGAAGGTTTTCACACAGGGTGGTGATGCACTGGAACAGGTTGCCCAAGGAGGCTGTGGATGCCCCATCCCTGGAGGCATTCAAGGCCAGGCTGGATGTGGCTCTGGGCAGCCTGGTCTGGTGGTTGGTGACTCTGCACATAGCAGGGGGGTTGAAAACAGATGATCACTGTGGTCCTTTTCAACCCATTCTATGATTCTATGATTCTATTCAGGATTTAGAAAAAAAGAAAAAAGTGCGGGTGAAAACACAGTAAGCCCTATCCTGCTGAACTCCTTGTATATTGGATTCACACATTTTTTTACAGCTTTTCTCTTAAACTTTTCTTTCCATATACATTTTCCTGATTTTGAAATGATGGCAACGCATAATTACATTTTTTTTCTACTTGGATAAGTAAGTGATCTTAAATAGGAATAACACTGCTAAACTGAGGAAACAAGTAGCACTCCTCCCTCTAGCCTCCGTTTGCAGCAGGAGGTGAGCACAATGCTGAGCACAGCTGAGGAACATGATGCCAATATAGGAAATGAGAAGAAGGTTCTGATCCTTTTTTGGCCTTAGTAAACTCTGGGCTTAATTTTGCAGCCCCCTCCGAATAACAACAGAGTTGGGTGTAGCTCCCTCTGTCCAGAAAACTTCAATTTCCCAGGAGTAGAACTGACAGAAAGTCCTCGGTGATGCCATCTCAGGCAGTATTTGGTTGCTTCAGTGGTGGGCACTGAAATCCTTTGTGCCCCATGCCCTGCATGCTGGAGGATAGGCAGAGAACAAAGCTGATGCAGGAGTCAGCTCCAATTTCCCACCAGCTTTTGGGAGAGGAAATAAACTGCTCACTATAGGATAAATGCTCTGTCCTGGGTGTTTTGAACTAGTTAACATCTGCATGACTGTTCAAATGAATGCAGTTTCCCTCCCAAGCTAAGAAGAAATTGTTACACATAGCACACACAAGATAATTTCCAGATCTATTTTCACAATTTATTCAACTACAATTCAGCCTGTGATTTTGTTAATTACTACCTTTTTCTAAATTGCCACCTGATCTAGCTACGTGAACTGTGTGGCACAGCTGAACATCTCATCCTGGAAGCATAAGTACAAAAGCAGCTGAGAAAACATAGTATGGTCATGACCTATTGAAGTTCATACAGCCATCTGATACCAGGTCTGCTGAAAGCTTTGTGTGATGCAGTAAAAGTATGCATTTGCTATGTGTCTGTCCCTGTGCATTTAGCTTCTTAGAATCCTGTTCAATTTTTGGAAAATTGATATTTCTTTAATCAATTATAGATATACATCTTATGTTCTCTTTGGGAAATATATTTATAGTCATATTTACATACTAACAATACTTTGACAAGCTTCTTGCAGATGGAAAAAGAACACATAATACAAGGAACAACACATAGGTAAGAAGAAGAAAAAAATCCTAAGGTATCCAACACATCCTGCTGTTGTAGGCAACAGTGCATAATGCTGATGAGTGCCTATAAATAAAAATAAACAACGTGAAACAGAACCATGAGGTGCAGAAGCCTCAGTGGTGATTAAGAATTTATTTTTCCCCTGGCAGAAACCTGCTGGGTAGAAAAGTATGAGCTTGAGGTTTGTAGAAATGAGTACATGCTATTGAGCAGGATCTGCAGCTGGGGAATATACACAGCTGTACAATACAACCATGGACACCATCACTGCTTAGAGTGGTTTCTGAAAGTCACTGATTCAGTTTGCATTGCATTGTTTGTTTTTTTTTCCCCAGTTCATATTATGATCAGGATTTGTAATAGCATTGTGCAAAATATCCCTATTATTTGCAACTTCTTTATAAAGCTTAAAATTACATCTCTCATCTAAGCCTCTACTAAGCACATATCACACCCTTTCCTATCTCCTCCCAGATTTTGAGAAATGTTACATAAAGTTCCTTCAACTTCCTCAAAATGCCCCAGCAAGGAGCATTTTACTGGGCCCTGCTCTGGACGTACTGCCTTCTCTTTGCAGTCTCTGTTTCCTTTTCTGTCTGCCACCTCCATATATGAAGACATTATCCAGTCCACAGGTACTTTGTCTTTCCATTGAGACCTGGACTGTTTTAAGTGAGGTGTCAGCTTGTACTCTGGAGGGTATATCCCCAGGCTTCTCCTACACAAGGAAAGCATTAATTTGATTCCACTTATTTCATCACACTGCATAGCCTATTTCACCTTATCTGCCAAGACTGCATGCACCCCTAATGGAATTTCTGTCTCTGATCTCCCAGTGATACTGACACTTTTCACTGTTAGTCACTGCATCTATAAATCAAACCAGAGAGGTGGTCAGGAAAGTAGCAACGTTGATGTAAAAGCTTTGTTTGAAAGCACACAGTTACACCCTACCAAGTTGCAGGACAACATATATTTTCTGAAAATGTCCAAAAACATATTTGGAAACAGTTGTGAAGTGCATCTCTTTGTTAACAGACTGAGATTAGCAAGCCAATTTCAAGGAAGGAGCAAATGGAGAGGTTTGCAGAAACTGAAATTTGATATGCTTGAGACCTATTCCTGCAAACTGTATTGATTTCCTCTGAGATTTTGGATAAACCTTCAAACTCTCAATAACGTTACAGCACTATATCCCAATATTTTGTGACAATCTTAAAGTGATCTTGCAAAGCAGGAACACGTAATATATGCAACACATTAAAAAGTATTTGCACACAAACATGACTTCTGAGTGATTTGAGTAATGATTTAAACGACTTTGAGAAATGTACAGAAGCACTCTCAAGGAATGAAGAAGCACAGTGACAGGCTTATCCTCTGCAGGTTGACTCAGGTTTGTTTGAATATACACATAAGGAAAATTCCCACATGAGTGCACAAGAGTATGGTGCAGTGACTCAAAGAAAACTATTACTTTAGATACAGATATAGATTATGTAAAGCAGCTGAACTGATTACAGACAAGACTACACAAGACAAACAAGACCAACATCTTCAATGAAACCTCTGTTTTACTCCTTATGAGCCTTATAAGTTTTTATGGCCTGTCATAGCATGTGCACTGGAAATTTTTCTCAAAGTGTTTTCTGAAAAAGCCAAGCTTTGTTCTTGAATATTGTTTCAAAGTGGAGATGACAACATTTGGCCAATTTCTCTTGCTCCTTATGATCTGATTTTAACCTAAAGATTTCTCCTTCTTGTCCCCTCTGGTGTCCCTGGGTCTCCTGTGATCTCTTTTCTGCCTGAACCCACTCATTCCCCATTTCCCCATCTGCACTCTTGCATTCCCACCTCTTTCCTGACAAAACCCAGAGCTGGTTGTTCCCATTAAGTGTCTCCCAGTGAGCCTACAAAAGTAGACAAAAACAGCTGAGTGCCAAATCATTAATCAATTCCCTACTGAATAAGCATGGATCTAAATACGCAAAACTGATGCTATTACTAAATTAAACACCATTCCTCCCAACTTTGAACAATTACAGCTCCTGCACCAGAAGGTGAATGGCACTCACATAACTCCATTTGGAAGCTGAGAAACATGAAATGCAGTGAGACATACCACACACTGAAAAACAGATTCATTTTTGTAGGTTCACCATTTGTTAACAGTGTGGCAGTAGGTCTCCTCACCCATGTAACCAGTGACAGGATGAGAGTTAATGGCCTCAAGCTGCATCAGGAAAGGTTCAGGATGGATATTAAGAAAAATTTCTTCTCATAAAGAGCAGTGATGCAGTGGCACAGGCTGCCCAGGGAGGTGGTGCAGTCACCGTCCCTGGAGGTATTCAAAAACCGTGTGGGTGTGGCACCGAGGGATGTGGTCAGTGGGCATGGTGGGGATAAACTGATGGTTGGACTGGGTGATCTGAGAGGTCTTTTCCAATCTTAATGATTCTACGGTTCTAAGATTAAACTAAACATATTACACGGCAAATTAAGAAAATCCAAAAATTCTAACAGCCATCTATCATCACACAAGAATGAAGTAACTGAAGTTAAAAAAGGAAAATTAGCAGACAGCTCACAAAGAAACCATGGTCTTACTCTTACTCTTGCATGAACTCTGCTTCGCTAATAGGATCAACTAGGACAGTACATTGTAGACTTGAAACTTCTTTCATACCTGGAAACTTCACCACTTACTTCTTCCCTCTAGTCAACAACATACTGGCTTGTTTAGATAACGTTTTTAAATAGATGAGTGAAAAGAGCTGCTATTAAATACCTTCCTCTAATTAAGATTCTTGGAAAACTTCATTTTTAATGTCAGTTTGAAAACACTTGACTGGGGTCAGGAAAGTACAAAACAGCTTGATTTACTGTGAGACAGTGTCTGAATTACTTTGGGTTCATTTAGTTCTCTGTTTAATATTCCATAAATTTTAAGGAGTACTTTACTCCTTCTGTTCTTCCTCATAAGTCTTTCACTCTGCTACACAAAAATAAACAGTGGAAGCATTTTGCTTAAACCCCATAGGTACATTTAGGAGTTCATCAATCCCAAATTTTTAAATACCGTGTAAATATTTTTCATTATATGAAGTAATATAAATGCAAATAGCAGGTTTAAATAACAGGAGGAAAAGCTGTCTCTTTATTAGTCTTGAGTTATTTTACATCAAAATTACTATTCAATAATATTATCCCACAAAATAGATCTCCTCTTAAAACTATAAAATAAAAATAACTTTTGTTAGTAATTGTAATCTAGCTATCTGACTGTCACCTGGTCTGCCTGGTGAAAGCACAAGGGGTACACTACAGCTTTCAACTTCTTTAGTTATGTCTGAATGACTTTCTAACATGTCAGAGACCAGAGACCTTGAATACTATCTGTGCTTCAAACAACACTGATTGACTACACTATGCCTGAGACATTTAAAAAATAATTTAAACTGCAAGCACAATAAAAATGATATTGTTGAGTATTCTCACTGAGTCTAAAAATTGATAACTTACTACTTTAACAAAATTGCTTATATTGATTAAGTGGATCAAAATAAATGAAAGAGACAATTAAGTTTCTGTTGACGTAGCAGATGAAACTAGGATAGCCAGCAGAAATGGGAAGATGGAAAGATCTTGAAAATAAAAGAAAGTGTGAAGAATAAGGAAAGTTAGAAACTTGCACCCCAATATCACTGATAATCAAGTAAGGATGGAGTTTGACAGTCATCCTTGTTGTATTTGAACTAAGTTTGTACGCACATGATCCCTCAGTGCACAATGAATGTCATAAGCACTACAGAACTAGGGCTCTTCTCACAGGAACTGTGTTTCCCACCCTTGACAGATATTTTTCAAAACTTGGCACCTACTCATCACACTCACGCTTCAGAAATATCCCACTCTTCAAAACAGTACAAAAAAAAAAAAAAAAAAAAAAAAAAAAGAAAAAACATCCAGAAAAGATGAAGATGCACAGGAGAATACTGCCAGTTTTGCTATTCTCATATTTCCCAATTTAGACTGAGTGATAATTCTACCACAGGAGCCAAGACACTCATTCTAAGAAGAAAATCCCACTTGTGAGAACAGTTGCTACCATTCATGATGCTTTAAAAGCAATAAGTAGATGTAAAGTGGCCTCCATCCTCAGTAGTGGCTGGTGGGCAGCGTTGCCTTGGCCAACAATCAGAGTCTGAACTGGAAACCTCTGGAGCTAAAAAGCCATGCAGCAACTGCTGGCTAGAAGAACCTTTTTACAAAGGGCTTTGTATTATTTTGTTCAAAGAAAGCTATTCCCATATGTCTGAGAGCCACAGGGGGTTGAAGCTTGAATGAGCTTGTGTGATAGCTACCCTCCTGATTGATACCCCGAGGCTGAACTTTTGGTCCCACCAAACTGAAAACATAAATTGCCACAGCATGAGCTAAGAAGAAGTATTTTTAGCAGGGGACTGTAACAAATCATAACCTCTATGGATTGGCCCAGAAGGAGCAATGTCCAAAACACACGCGCACCAGCTGATTATGCCAGTGGCCTCTATCACAAGAGAGAACAAAAAGTGAGAACTGGATTGCCTTAGAGCTATCTCATGCTGATTTAGTTGTAAATTAGGCTGTATCTGAGCCTTATTTAAAATAAACAATTTATGTAGTAAAACTGAAAATGCACAGACAGCTACAAATGAAGCCAGAACCTGCCAACAGAAACAAGAGAAACAGAATTGATCCATAACAATAGTGATCAATTTTCAAAGGAAAACAGGCTGCCTGTTTTTATAGGCCACCTATTCTTTGCTGTCAATTTTTCCACGAACAGAAGACTTTAATTTAGGCACTGATACCATAGGAACTTTTATGAAAAATCAAGACCCTGTTCTTCCTAGAGCTTGTTCTTATATATGAACCAATTGATTGAGGTTTCAAAAAAAGTGTTTTCAGAAGTCTACTACTACTTTCATTTGTTTATTTCTGTGTTTGTTTGTTTGTTTGTTTTTTCCCAGGTGCCCTGAGCTAGGACTCTAAATCAGTGGCAGAGAGCTCATGCACACGGTTCATTACAAGCAAATTGAATGACTAAATCAAAACAGAGAGATCAACCCACAGTGGTAGTCCTAGAGACAAACTAAAAGTAATGTATTTTTCCAGTTTTATATCTAAAACCTTTTCAACCTCTGTTCACACATTTTTACAGTCACCAAACAGTAAGAATTGTGACAAAAGGTGCTGACAGTTGAGCCCTTCCCAGGACACCCAGCCCAGCCATAAAGCAAGAAGCAAGCGCCAAGTAGCCATTATTTCCATCACATTCACCAATTCTCAAGACTCACTGAATTTGAAGTTTGAACTCAATGCCTCTTCAGTGCCCCTTGAAGAGTCTGCAAAGCTTTCAGATAGTCTTCCTTGGCAAACTCCAGCATGACCACCTGTCTTGCCTTCATTGTTGGATGCCTATACAGCATAGTATACAGTGGGCATAATCCTGAACTACGGAAGGTGTGTTCCTGCTTCAAGGTTGTGATCTCTGACAATCCTGGTAATCTTTGTTTGATATGTATTTTCCCTGAGCTGCACATCCCAAAAGCAATGGGATTTCTGGTCTGCTCTGAGCAATCTTTTCTGCTTCGGATTTGCTAGTGTTTTATCAAATGAGAAATTAAGAGAAGACGTTCTACATTTGCTGAATATGCATTTTCCATCTATTTCATGTTCAAAAGGATGACTTCTTATCAGACCTATTTAATGTAATTTCCGGTCATACACTGGCACTACTTCTCTTAAGACACTGAATCCAGCAACTGCAGTAAAGCTCTGTTGACTTCACCAGCTGAATCTGACCACACTTCATTATTCATCATATAGCAAATATTCACAGACAGTATGAAGTAGAAGTATACAGATTTCCCTTTCACATCTGGTATTCCAAGTGACAAAGTAGCATACTGCTCTTTCAGTTCTGTCATGCTGCTCATGTCTTATGTTCAGTTCATGCTTGGCCAATATTAAACCAGCAGAAAAGTCAGAACAGTGCACAGTATTTGCTCAGGATGGTCCAGAAAGAAAAGAAAAGGTCCTAAGTTAAAAGTGAGATAGAAAGGTTGATGCATAACGTATAACCAGGTCTGGTATACAAAAATGATGCAATGTGGGTATTAAAAAAAGCCCTTTTCACTCATTAAGGACCTTGGACTACTTCTGACAATACAGACTAATTGAACTCTTTATTGAAGAACAGTCAGGCATTAGATGGCATTGAGTAACTAATGAATTCTATAAATCATTTAAATGGATGAGATTCACAGGATGGTTTTCATTGGCAAAAACAGAACCTTAGGGCGTACATCTGCATTACCTGCTTGCAGCTAAAATCTTCTCTATTGCTTTCAGTTGTGATATTCTCTTTTTCTTCTATTTGCTTTCTTATTATTATCACTACTTATTTTTCCAGAAAAGGGAATTCAATCTTCCTGCTAGCTTAGTCCTAGGCAATGCTGCCAACTGTGATGAGATCTTGGTTCCATAATAGAATGGACAAAAATGAATTTATTGCTTCAAGAACTATTTCACATATATGAATGCCAATAATTATGTGGAGTTCTGCATTACAGTTATTATGGCAGACAGGATCACCAGAATAATAAAATACAGCTTGAAATGACTTTATGATACCAATGTTTAATAAATAGGTAGTATTTTTGTCACAGCAAGCTCTTCTAATCTATAGCTAATAGAAAAAATAAACTGCAGCCTTACTCAACTGAACTGAACAAAAAAGCATCATTGGGAGCATTTTAGCCAAAATAATATGTTCTGTTGAAACTGACATAGTTTGCTAATATCATATAGCGTTGGATATCTTGACTTTTTATTTCAAATGAGCAAAAGGTATATTTTTTGCACAAAGTAATACCTAAGGGAAGGAAATAAGATGGAGTGTAATCAGCACTGACCATAGCAATACTGTGATTCAGAAAGCCATCTGAAATTTTCTCTGGGAAGCATAATTTTCTGCTGGCCTTTGCTAGCAGTAGATGATCATGCCACACACACAGCATTTCAGCTCTGCTGACCAATTAGTTAGCATGAGCAGAACTAATCATGTATCTAGTTACTCCTATTCTAAATGCATCTGCTTGAAAGGAAGTGAGAAGTATGCTCAGATGCCAGATTCCCTTGCACGAATACAAATTTAACTGTATTTGATTTAAGCATATAAGGACTTTTGTAGGTCTTGGCCTTTAGTTTTAAGCT
The DNA here is from genome assembly GCF_019232065.1 of Centrocercus urophasianus. Classification (NCBI taxonomy): domain Eukaryota; kingdom Metazoa; phylum Chordata; class Aves; order Galliformes; family Phasianidae; genus Centrocercus; species Centrocercus urophasianus. Next base: position 55,092,746 of record NW_024884364.1, on the reverse strand, counting down.
AGCTGCAGTGGTATTGTTTTCTTCTTACAGTTTCTTGTCATACAGATCATACTCACTTAGATTTCTGCATGCTTAAATATTTTCCTTTTGATAGGTAATTGAATTGCTGAAGTTTGACCACAAAAAGGGGATGTGGTTGGTGATGTTTTTACGCAGATTTTTTTTGTTTATTCCATAGAGTTAGCATTTGTAATAAAAGAAAGAAGAGACTATGTATAAAGAATCCTACCCGGCTGCCTTCGAACCTTGAGCGATCGTTGTTTGCCTTTGCTGTTTTTTCCGCAAGTTTCTTCTGCCTTTGAGGGCCTTTTCCAAAGAAAATGTAGTTGACAAAGGCATATTCAAGTAAGGCCAAGAAGACGAATACAAAGCAGCCCATAAGATACATGTCAATGGCTTTAACATAGGGAATTTTAGGCAAAGTCTCTCGCAGATGTGTGTTGATTGTTGTCATAGTCAGCACAGTTGTAATTCCTAGACAAAGAAATAAAAGAGCACACGTTTTACATATCCTAAGTGGATAATGCTTAAATTTTGTTTTCCTTTTTGGCAAATTTCCCTTGTCAGTGCAAAGTAGCTTAAAAATTTGCGAAAGCAGTCTCTCAGGTGACAACACTACAAATAAAAGCAAAATTAAAGCTTGATGCATTACTCTTCTGTTACAACATTTCCTTCTAGAGCTAGCGGAAATAATCACCAAGGGTCCCTGTCGCCACCACAGTGAATTAATATAGCTTCAGAAAAGGCACAGTAGCTGTACTGAGAATATCTCTGGGATGAAAAAATTGACCTGCAACAGGAGGGAAACATTCTGCAAAACACTAAAATGTGTGCTCTTCCAAATCTGCATTAGCCACGAACACCACAGAGACAATTTTTTAAAGCAATAACGGAACTATTTAGGGATCTGGATAGACAAAACCATGTGAACAAATTAAGGCAGAGGGACTATAAAGACATTTATCATCCAGAATTGAATTTCTGAGAGTTAAGCAGTTGGTTGAAGTTAGCCCTGTAGGGTCCCTCTGGAGTAGACCGAGAGAAAGGGACCGCCCTAGAGCAGTTCATCCCATTTACTTTAGACACCTATTTCAGTATCAGACAATGTACTCGGATCATGAAGAGGAATTTGAGAGCTCTAGTTTAGATCAGTAGTCTAATTTCTACATGGCTAGACAGAAGTGAGATGAGCAGTGAGAGACAGACAGGTACATAGATTTCAGGAAAGAAAAAGCCAAGAAGGGAGAGAAGCATTTTTATAGTGATCTACTGAACATAAATGAAGTACCCAGAAGATCTATTAGGGATGTCAAATCCTCATTTATTTGAGGATGGACGTAGCACCAGAAATATATTACCAGAGCACTGTTTTGAAAGCCTGGTAAGAACAGCAAATTTATTGTTCGTCTGCTCAAATTCACAAGAAATTGCAGGTTCTGTATCTGGAAATTTTATGGGAATCAAAAATCACAGAAGGCTGAAAACATTGAGTTTTGGAATAAGTCTACATTGGTAAAAGAGGCAAACCATTTTAATAGGTCCCCCTCCTTTACTATTTTTTTTTTTCTGATTTTATATTTGTTCCTTTAGTTTGTAAGTAGTCAATAAAATGCTGGCAGAACAAAAATAAACAACAACAAAGACACTGGCATATTACAAACCACAGTTTCTTTTACCAGAAGAGACAGAAATAAAGACAAATATAAACAAGACAAATATAATTCAAAATCAAGCTGTTGGTGTTAGCAGTGTTACCCCAAGGGATTGCAGTAACCTATGAGGTTCTGTAACAGATATTTTTTATATTTAGTAGGTTAGCATCATGCACATTTTCCTCTAAACTGTGAAAAAAGTTTGTTTTGATGTCAGATGTTTTGTTGCTTGAAATGCAGCAGATAAAGGGCGCTTACAAGCAGGAGGAAGACTGACTTATTATGTGGTCCAGTAATGACAGAACAAAGGGGTCAAGTTTTAGGTTAAAAGGGAAGAGATTTAGTTTAGATATTATGACAACATTTTACACTCAGAGGGTGGTGAGGCACTGACAAAGGCTGCCCAGTGAGGTTACGGATGCTTCATACCTGAAAGTGTTTAAGACCAGGCTGGATGGGGCTTTGAGCATCCTGGTCTAGTGGTATGTGTCCCTGCCCACAGCAGGCGATTGGAACTGGATAGGCATTGAGGTCCCTTCCAACCCAAACCACTCTATGATTCTATAATTGATTCTGTGATATGCAGCCCAGGCTTATTTAAAAATTGTATTTTGTGTAACACATCTAACTCACAGTAAAATGAAGCATCTAATACACTGGGATTATTTTAAAAGAAATTTTACCAAGGTCTGTGGAAAACCTCACTGCCAGCACATGGAATGGGTGAGAGATAGTGCAAACACTATCACATATTTGCAGCCCAAAGGGATTGCTCTAGCCTGAATTACCTTCTTCCCTTGTAGGATTACATGCAATTGCTTCCCATAAGGATTCTGAAAATTACCTAAGATAAAACTGGATATTACATCAGAAATCCCACAAATTCCTCTTTTAGTATACTCTTGACCTTGCACTGTCCTCTCTCAAATGTTTACCAAAGCCTTGATCAACAAGCAACTCAGAAGCACACACAGATGCGTAATTAATACCCTCATTTTTAGTGTCTCTTCCCAGCTGTTGTCTAGATTGCAGAAATAATTCCTTAACCACCACATGGAGAGTTGTAGAAGCTCTTTGAGAGAGCCAGAAGATTAAGCACACTGAATGGAAGGGTGGTCACCACTAATTTAAAGGAAATACATCTCCTGGGATAACATCCTGGCACCCTGCAGGCAATACCAATGATCATAAAGGATCAAAATCCCCCTTTTGAAGATCAATAATTTACTTTAAAACACAGCTGGAGGAGGAGCAGCTGAAACTCACCTACTCAAGCAAGACAATCATGTGATTACAGCCTTTGTCAAGAGAGAACTCTAAGATTACTTTGACTTCATTCAGAGGAATTAATTCAGGAACTTCTAAGGCTAAGTAGCAACAACTCAGAGTTTTGAGCAGCAGTGCCCCAGATTTGATGCTTTTGAATATAGCTCTTGAGATTAGCCTGGGATCAGTCTCTATTTGCAGTGTCTATTGCCCACAGTCTGTGGAATGAACTACTCTTTCTTCTGTGCCTGGGTTTCTTTGTTGAGGAAACTTTTTGATTCAGCACAGAACCAAGTTACGTATGTCCAAAGGTGCAAACACTGCCTTCAAACTTCAATATAATTTCTTCTCAGCTTCAAGCTCATAGAAGTGGCTACACAAAAGAACAAAGGATTAGGCCCATGGTACTGAACTTTATTATACAAATACCAGATGATACAAGATATAATCATCAAGGCACTAATTGTGTTCTGAGAAAAACCTATTAGATGCATTGTCATTCTCTCAAAATTACTTTCTATCATTCGGAAGTAGAACACCTGAGCTCTTGAGCTTGTTTTGAATGCATTCTCTGACTTTTGTTGAAATATTTCTATCATCACAGTATATTACTTGATGAACCAGGGCCTCTTGTGCTACAGACAAATAGACCACATGAGACTGTCTTTTCCCTTATATGAGGAAAAAAAATGTGTAAACCTGTTATAGGAAAAAAATGGAATGTCATTGGTTTGCCAACTTCTGTCTAACCATTTGTTCATTGCAGTTCTGGCCAGCATTTAAAATCCAGATGCTGACTGATGTATTCAAGTGTTTTCCTAATTCTGTCATGATGTCTCCAGGGTGGATCTTTGGTATCAATAGTTCATTTATGAATACAACAGAGCTGTTTGGATCCTACACTAAATCTCCCATGAAGCTACTACTTAGCTGCAATATGCTGAACATACACTGGCTCTTCAGTGGTAATGCCAGAATCTGTCATGTATACTACACACATATTCACCAACTAATCCACTTAATATGTAGAATTATTGTACCTATAGAGTAACTGCAGCTAGTATAACATTAATTTTCAGTCTTAAAAATTCAAATGCTAAGAAGTTATATGAGGTACATATACACGGGTATAATTGCAGCTGCACTCCTTCTGTATATTACATATTGGGTGGTGAAGTATACAGAGACAAGGTATCCTATGGATATGTCTTGGAGTATTGGTTTGCTGTGGTATATAAGAAAATAATGGTGCTAGGGAATATACTCCAATTTTAAGAAGGGAAGACAGTACAGAAGTTATATAGCATGGGCTTAGAGTAAAGTTTTGAGTAAGAATGCAAATGCCAGTGGAAAAGAGAGTTGAAGATAGAATTTGGAGTGAGATAAGATGCAGGAGTTATCATAAGGATTATTTAAGGATTATTTATGGATCCATTTTATCTTTCTTGTCTACAGTTATCTGTGAGTATGTTTCTGTAACAGATGAAATACTTCATATGAAATATTTTGAAAATAGCCACCCTTATGTACAGGAGACTTTGATCAGAAAAGATCTTGGACTAGGGTCATCACCCTGTGCTAAATCCGTTTTTCTGCCATGAGGTAAATGGCACTATAAGCTGTCATAACAATGCACTCAGTGCACTCTGCATTCTGAGGGTGAGACAGAACATCATGGTCCATAGCTAATGCGTCCCTGTGCTCTGAAGTAGCACATGGTTCTTGAGGTCCCTTCCTGCCACTGTCAGTTAAAGCAGTCAGGACCTCAGGTGGAGGCTTGGAGCTACACTTGTCTTCCCACACTGGCCTTGTCTAAAAGCCCACGCTGAAGCCCTTAGCATATGATTCTGGAGCTGGTCCCCTTGCTAAAGTTAGTGACAACAACACTAAATCTGATGAAAACAAGTCTGGTATCCATATGAGCAGCTCATGTCAGAGATTTAATGGTAGATATATTCTTGCATGCAGGGGAAAACTTATCACTTTTGAGGCAATACTGAATGACATGATTTTGACGTAAATGATTTTGGAATATCAAAACACTGACAACATGTTGCAGTCTCTTAACAACTTCCAAAGGCTACATTCAGTCTGACATTTTAATATCCCACTCAATCTCAGCACATACCAAGGGCAACTCTTGCTGCTGATGCATCATAATTGATCCAGAATGACACCCATGATAAAATGGTAATCAGTATGGAGGGCATGTAAGTTTGAAGAATAAAGTATCCAATATTTCTCTTCAACCTGAAGCTCAGTGAGAGTCTTGGATAGGCACCTAAGAGAAAGGAAGGAAAAACAGTGTTATTTATGCTGAAGTAAAGACTGAGTAAAGACTGACTTTTTCTGTAGAAACTAAAGCATGCACATTTTATGGGGTACTATGACATCTGCAGAACAGTAGGGAAAATGCCTTCACTGTATTACTGGTTGGTATTAAACGAAAACTTGCAGAGAATATCCAAGCAATTTGTATTTGGGAAGAAAAGAGAGTAAGTTATTCTAAATTACTGAACAGATGGATAAGCACTGGTGAGTTTTCAAAGACAGATGCTTAGGTCGCCATGTAAAATACTTATCTACACAATTTCAAGTCTTAAATGTGCATAGTTTGGTATTTACGTGGAAGAGTTGTTCTTGATGTCGCATTCCTTAATTACATCTGAATTATGAGAAACATGATACCTGCAGTGTCAAAAATATAATGAGTCCAAATGAATGAAAACCTTCAGATCACCTCCAAAGGTCTCTCAAATCAACTAAGGCTGAGCAGAATTGTTCTTCAAAAAATATTTTAGTAAAAAAATTGAAGAATGCATAGGTGTATGTACATAGTATACACAGGATTCACAGATTATAGAATCATTATATATTGTTTCAATGAGAACAAATGATGAAATAATGAATAATCTCAACGTTAGTTTTTAAAAAAACAAACATTATATTATTTTAACTTAAAATTTGTGTACTTTAAAATTAGTTGCAATCTAACTGAATATAGTAAATACACTTACAATGCCCAGACATTAAAAAAAGCAGTGATTTCTTGTACCAAATGCAAACAGGATAAAAACTGAGGGCAGTTGTACAAGAAAAAGATATACGAATGCGCACAATACCAGTTCCACATCTTCAGTGTTTCCATTACTAGTCTTAGATATGATACTTCTAATAGTTCACCTAAAAGCTCTAGTTAAAACCAACAATGCAGAAAAGAGTTTCTGAACATACTCTGTTCTTATCCTTAGAACAAATTCCACCCATCCTGCTGCAAACGTATGCAAGATGTGACACAATGTGACAAATAAATCAGAATTTACAAGTGTCTTAAAATAAATATTAGCTAAAAATTATGTTCATATTTTTGCATCTGAGAAACAACATCTGCCCATGTATACATGAATGGCCAGCAGGACAAGGGAGATAATTGTTCCCCTCCAGTCAGCCCTTGTGAGGCCCCATTTGGAGTACTGTGACCAGGTCTGTCAGCCCCAGTGCAAGGAGGATGTGGAATTGTTGGAGAGAGTTCAGAGGAGAGCCACGAAGATGATCAGAGGGCTGGAGCACCTCTTCTGTGAAGAACGGTTGAAGGAGTTGTGCTTGTTCAGGCTGGAGAAGACTGGGGAGACCTCATTGTGGAGTTTCAGTATTTAAATACAGCTTATAAACAAGATGGAGAGTGACTGACAGAGATAGGACAAGGGGGAATGGTTTTAAAGTAAAAGAACAAAGATTTAATTTGGATGTTAAGAGGAAATTCTTAGGATTCTGAGGATACTGAGGCACTCAGTTGCCCAGAGAAGTTGTGCTGCCCCACCCCTGGAGGCATTCAAGGCCAGCTTGGATGGGACTTAGAGCAACTTTTTGTAGAGGGACATGTCCCTGCCCATGGCAAGGTCTTCAAGGTCCCTTCCAACCCAAATCTTACTGTGAATATAAGAACTATGGATTTCATGAGAAAGAAAGCAAAAGAAGGAATAGAAAATTTCAGATTTCTCTTCACCACATTATTGGTGGGTAAGCTTTGGGTCATGCAACAGAAAGAATACTATGGAGTTTCCAGGCAGCAGAAGCATTCAAAGAGAGTCAAACTTTGCATTTGGTGGATACAACATAGCTCCATCTTCTTGATCAGCAGGTAGGAATTAAGAAGGGTGCTTGATTCTATTTCAAAAAGCAGTTGATTAAGCAACTGATTTGAGCTGCATATATGTGAGCTAGGTGTCTAAGGTTCAGTTACATTTACAGGAGAGCCAGTTCATCTAGTCAATCTAGTAAATGAAACCTAAAGAATTATTTCACTGACTCCTGAAATAAGCTCCTAGTGGGGGACTGATTTTGTCTCCAGAGTCTACAGACTGTATTCCCATTGATTAGATTCCCATCAACTGTAATAGAAGTTTAGACATCTAATTCAAATGCAGACACTGAAATTAATTATATTCACCTTAAAAGAGATCAAAAAGAATCCCGGCCTTGCAAGTTTCAGAGTAGGTTCAAGACAGTTTGTGGCTCCTGGGTAGTCTAATCAACAGTCTCGCTAGCATCACAGCCACTTATTGAAGTTGACACTTTCCTCTATTTCCAGAGGTAAATAGAGAGTCATGCTGTTTTGTGATGATTTTCCAGGCTCAAAATTTATTGGGAATTTATCTGGATCTCAGGAAATTTCAGAATTATTTGATCTTTGTGTAGTTCAAGTTGAAACTAAAATATGAGCTAGTAGCCTCATTTTTAGATACCATGCAGGCAAGGTTCTCCTTTACGTAGCTCTCCCAGAGACTATGGAAGTTTGTATTACTTTCCCTTTAATTACCTTTATGCCTTCACAGATGATCTACTGGCCCTATCTCCAGACTGCCATCTCTAGTATCCTATCTCACTTCCAGTAAACAATCCACAGGAAAGGAGTCTGTGGAGAAGCAAATCAACAAACAAACAAAACCCTAAAAGAAGGAACACTGCTGTGATGCTGTTTATTTATTCCTCTTTACAAGAAGGCTAAAGCTCACTGAACAGGATGGGTCATAACCTACATGAAACAAAAATCCCAAGCCCAGATCTTCACCTATCTAAAAAGAATCATCTGGTACATAGGTCACACCTGGAGTAATGTCTCCTATTTATTTCTATAGAAGCTGCAATGCATACAAAGAGCACAATAACACTATTAGACAGAGCAAATTTTCAGCTACAAAACGTCATTATTCATCACAGTCACCACCATTAGCTATGAATCTTCATCAGCAATGAACAAAAGCCTGAATGCCATGCTTGTAAAAATCTCCACCAGCAGAGGTGACAGCTCTGCGTGGCCATCTGGAACGTCACTTATCTTTCACATTGCTGCTGCCACTGCTGAAATGCGCTACCCACTGATTCACTGTGCTCATATCCACTGTTTGGTCTCCATAAACGTTCAGCAAGTGTCCATGACTTCCATGTCAGATGTCATTGTGCCAGACTGCCCCTCTGCTGCTATCTGTTGCACAGCAACTACATGTAATGGAATATTGGTGGGATGGTTCAACCCCTACTGCTATACCACCAACATCTGACTCTGATATTGTGGACGAACGCAATAAAACAAGAAGCATTATTTTCAGAGCAGCCCTTGTATAGTCTATTTAATAAAAATGAATTTCTTGGTTGTAAGCTCAACAATTACACACTGATATTTGCCTGATTATGCTTGGATAATGATTTTGTCAGTTAAGGCCCAGTACATGTAGAAATTAATTAACAGGAAATTCTAGATGCCAACTCTGCATACTTTCTTTTTTTTTTTTCCCAAAAATATTTTGCTGCTGTTCAGGGGCAAGATTTTTACCTTTCTTTCCATCTCGTGTAACTTGTTGCTGTTCACGTGCTAATTTAAATATTAGAGAGATAACAGAATTTGGCCTAAAGTATTTAAATCTAAAAACAGTACTGGAAATGAAGATGTGAAAACAAATACTTCATAACTGAAGTCAAAGTGTTTCTCCTTCATATATTTGAGCACTCGGTTAAAAAGTGATCACTTGTTCCTGTTTCAATTTCATTAAACACTAGTAAGCTGAAATATCTAGCTGCAAGACTAGATTAGCCCCCTGCTGTTTTATGCAGGTATGAAACAAGATAAGAGAGCTCATCAGTTATAGAATTCTTAAATTAATCTGCTCTTCTGAGAAGGTTCTTCAGTTCACTGGAAATGTACTCTACAGATTGATCCTTCAGAATATGCCAAATAATTAATTTTCAAACCTTTTAAGACTACCTTCCTTCTACCAACAGGTTGCTCATCTGGCTCGGACTGCTATGCATTTTGAAGCTTTCAGGAGGCATGTTATATATCTCCATTCCTGTTTAGTTTCTTAGCATTCGTTGATAATATATATTTAGGAGATGGATTCAGACCACAGATTAGATATTTCAGGTGCTTTCATGTGGATATTTACATACAGATGGTGCATAAACTCTTGGTGTAAACCACACAGAAGATGTAATAGCCATCAGATTCTAAGGGGATGGTTCATCTGCTTGTGTAGAGGTGTCTAATGCCATCTGAGATGTCTCCTATGACATTCAGGTCTATGACACGAGTCTCTTTGGCATTCAGCAGATATTGGGAATGGTCAAGCCAGCCTTTTCTTCTTCACAGCATTTTAAATACTACTTCTTAATTTCATCACAGATAAAGAGAACAGGTTTTTCCTTCTGTCTTTGTAGGTGTTTTCTAGACACATAAAAAGTTCAATTTCTATCATGTATTCTCTTTCTTTTTTAAAATACCTGACCATATCTGGATCTCCTGTAATCTCACGTATTACATTTTCTATACTTCGAGTCATTCTTATCAATCTCCCCCAAGCTTCTGTTGTACCACAGCTTTCTTGAAGAATTCTACCAAAAATAGTCAACTCAAGCACTGCATGTCAGACTCAACATAAGGATGTTTTTGGTTTTTTTTCCCCACCAAAAAGATCTTATTTGTTCACATTCAGTCTGAGATCAGTAGTAGGCCCTAGACTTCCATGTAAATAATTTCAGTCTCACCAGATATTTCCTAGCCTGAATTTGGATAGGAATAATTAGTTGCATAGGTGTTGTATCTCAAAGCCAAAACATCCCAAGCCTAACATTTTCCACAAAAATATACAAATCAGAACATAGGAATTTTGGTCTTGAGAAGAAATTTAAAAGTGTGCTGACTTTATCTGTCAGATTCACTGGAATATTTTAGATTTAGTATCGGAATTAGGCACGAAGTTCTGAGAAACAAATGTGCTGATTCCTTTCAATGGAAATATTTGACATGAAAGTTCATAATCAATGAAGTTTTTTCGTAATGTCCAAAACCAAAATAACAGTAAATGTAGTATTCTATCTTCATCAATGACAAAAATTATATGCTTCAGAAGATGGTACAAGAAACACAATCTGTTCTTCTTGATTGTCTCTTTTTACTCCTCAATGTCAAGCTGTCTTAAATTCTGAGACATGAGTTTTTTTTTTTTTATCTCCTCCACAGACTTGTTGAAAAGAACTGTTGCAACTCTGAATACCTGGTCAGTTACACAAAAGTCTGCCCACAGTTTTCATTCTCTCTCATATTTGTCTCACAGCTCTTTGGAATTGTCTTTTTCCAGAATTTAACAAATCTCTTTAATCTCTGAATCATTTAATCATGTCATTACTGAAACATATCATACTGAACTGAAAGGTGGCTTTGGACTGTCATAAAAACTTCCCAGATATATATTTCTCTGTATGCTCATTGTTGTCTGAAAGAGACATTCTAGAAAAGCGTATCCAGTCCTGGGGAGGGGCAGATAAATCCTAACTACCAAAGGTGATACTGGTTGCAAAAAGGAGCAATTTATGATCAGAGTATCTGTTTACCTTAAAAAAAAAAAAAAAGCCATCAAAAAACAGCCTCCAATAAGAAACAAAACCAGCAGCAGTGAGGAAAACCATCATAATAATTTCGATCCCAGCCATGTGTACATTTTGTACTGAAATACAACTCATGTTTCTGTGTACTTTGAAACAGATGCTGTGTCCATAGAGTGGGTGAAGTGATGCTTACAAACATCATAGAACTATGCTTCACTTGTTCTACTGTACTGGGACACACAGAAGAGCACATTTCTGTGGTCTGAAGAGGACAGAAAATCTGGAGGTCCCAGTAGTGCTCCCAAACTCACTGAAGGCTTTCTGTGTTGCTTTAATCTTGTCACACACACACAGGAACATTTTCTATGCTGGTACCTAACATTAAATGTCTAAATCAGTGCAAACAATGATTAAAAAGAACCGTGAATGTAAATTCTCTATACAACAGCAAAACAAACATGCACAGACAAGCTGTTGGAAGGTACTCATAAAAACTGTGTTTTTTAAATCTAATATGCCATAACATACTTTGGTACGATCAGTAAACTTGAAGGCTACATCTTTTGAACTGATGATTCAGAGGTGAATAACTTCATATTTATTTAGATCATACACGTTTAGGCGTATGGTTAAGTATGACACACATGCACACAAAAGAAAAAGGAAAATGAAACAAGAAATGCTATTTCACGGGCTCCTGCCTCCAGGCCTTACTGAGTCATTTCTTCAGCCACTCACACAACACAGTTCTAAGACTATATATAACAATGATAAATAAAACAATAATTGTCATATAGAAGATAACTAAATACTGAGTAGGCAAATGATAATACTTGCCAGTGGCAAAGACAACATTCTTGGACACCAGTCTATATTCCACGATGGAGAACTGAGGAAGCTCAATCCTTTCCACACCAGTGACTGCATTATCTCCACCTCTCCAGTAGAACTCTATGTCGTCAGTCGTATAGCCATCTGCAGGCCAGGCAGGAGAGCAAGTGAGAAACAACAGCAGACAGGAGCAGAGCTTCAAATACAGTACACACGGTCTGTCCTTTGAGGCAATGAAAAGGATCAGAACAGTTGGACCAGTGTATGAATTTTTGTTCTAAATCTCTCCTGAAAAGGTGCTTGCATTACAGTCAGCACAGGAGTTTGAGGCAAAATACTGTGTTTTTTTTTTTTCTTTCTTTCTTTATTTCTATCATTCTTATAGCATTCACTCTAGGATTAATGGCCCCAATAAGACAGGAAATACCACCCATTAGTACTTTCAGGGATTGCAGGCTGCAATCTACAAAATCACAGATCAGTCTGATTTAAGATATCATACACATCTAGACTGATAACAAGTGCATATTTACATTGGTAATCACCAGAAAAAAATGTGGATTATTCTATAAATACAGATAAACATAGCTGGGGCAGATATTTTCCAATCACACTGAAGGGTGTGAGTCACACTGTTTCCATTAAGCTTCTGCAGTGGACAACCCCAGCTGAATATAGAGCATGTACTAGCGCAGACTCCAGCCAGTTGCAGAAATGGAGCAGGAACCCTTGAAGCAGAAACATACATCTGAATATTGCAGTTCTAGGACATGACTAGGTGGAAACGTGAGTCTGGTTCTATGTGGAACAGACCTACAAACCATAAATGGGGCTGATTTGAGAGCCCAGGGGGTCCTGCAACAAGAGCATCCATGCATAAAAAAAGAAAGAAAACAATATCACAGTGATCTTCTTCTTTAAAACGAATCTGATTAAAATATGAATGTTCATTCTCTTGTGTTTACAATAAGCATCCAGTCAGTGGCTCTGCTAACTCAGGCTGGAACAACAAACTGCTGCATTCTGTCCTAGACCTGTTCTCCTAGGATGGATCCTTCCGTAGAAATGTATGAATCTGTATGTTTAAAAGGTCAAATAAATAAACAGAAGCAGATGATAATTACTTGATTCACACCATGGTTACAGACACCAGGGAAAATGTTCTGTATTTGTATAAATGGAAAACTACCCCACATCTGTGCCAAGTTTTACATGCATCTTCTTATGTACGTACAGCTTTCTATTTCGAGAGTACAGTTCTGTTCATCTAGCGGGTATCTTCTCAAGTCCATCATACAAGCTGCAGTGGTTGTGATTCTGAAATACAAACACCAAATAGAATTGCTATACAGCTTGTAACCCTTTTTTTTTTTTCTTTTAATTGCTCTTTTTTTTTTTTTTTTCTCTCACAGTGAGGACTCTCTTTGAAGAATAGCTTTACATAATTAAAAATCTGGTCCATACTTTTACAATGAGCAGCAGCTTACAACAACAGCAGATACACTGACCTCAACGGAAATACTCACCAAGACTTACACTCATGTGACCAGTCCCTTTGGGGCTCAATGAACCTATCTGCATATGCAAATATTTCAAAAACCTTTGCTGAGATTAAACAATATGACTTTATAGCAGAAAACACAAGGCGATAAAAGTCTGCTACAAATGTCAAAATTGTAAGAGCTGTGTGAATAACCCATTTATTGTTTCTGTGGCAGCTGGAGAAAAACAGCCTGAAATGTTGAAGAAACACTGCAAGTCCAGCAAAACGCTTTGGTTTAAAGTTCAGTTTATTTCTCCAGTTTTCAAAAGTAAATTAAAAGAGACTTTGCAGTGAAATGTTATATTGAATTTTCAGTTTTCCCCCAACTCAGAATACATTTTTGCTTTTTAATTTCCAGTGCTGGCAATATAGCACACTAATGATGAATTTTTAAACCATTTCACTACTGATGAATTTGCATTTTTAATCCAACTCTTCAATACCAAGAGTGTCAGCAACACACACACGAAACAACTTATTAAGAGATTCACAAAGCATTTGTCCTTTCTTTTCGAATTAATGGACTGACATAATTAGTAAATTTTTTTTTTTATTATTCAACTTTTAGAAAGATACAACTGTGTGCACTAACTTGTGATTAACCTCCAGTTTTATTTCAGAATACTGCTGAGTCATAGTTGTCGTCGTAATGGATGGATCTCATCATTATGGATTATCTCTTATCAATCTCTTTTTAGTGCCTTTATATGAATTCCACATTATTTTCTGGGCCTCATTAGGTCCAGTCTTTACTGATCCTTTTCTAATTTAAACACGGCATGGACCTTGTACAGAGTTAATTCCTGAACAAATAATATTCTGGTGATAATTTATGCTAATATCACAGAAGGGAAAATGCATTAAATGCTCCTCGAAAAGATGGGACTCTCAATTTTAAGTTTTGTCCATGTGCTTTTTCTGTTTAGAACTTTCTGTTTCATCCCTTGGGCTTTTGAAATGACAGCCATCTAGTTTGGTAAACTGGTTTAAAATTCATGGGCAGCATTTACAGATGAGAGACGTAGTTAGAAGTTTTTATTCAACTCTCATGCAATAAAATGCCCCACATCTGCTTTTACTATAAATGTCTCATCCAGTTCACTGAGAAACAGAAGAAAAAAATGCTTTTCCTGAGCAAATAGCTTATTTCAGGTAGATAACTTCACATAATATCCAAGGGAAGGGAGTTGCAATATCCCCTCCAACCATCTCACAGTATAGTAGAAGTCACACCTCTATGACTGTGGAAAATGATTTTGTAAGAAAGCATTCTAATTTCTTTGTATGGGGAGAGACAGTTGTATGGGCAGAAAGGCAACGGGTAGGTCAAGCAACAAAAAAACGCTCAAGGATATATTTTCATTTGTGTTTTACCAGCAGACAGTGGAAAGGCACACATTGGATCATTGTCCCTCTCAGCCTAGGGCAGGATTATGCCTCTGCCACTGCAGTCCATTCTATGTGCCCTCAAACTGCCCGTATATTAAGTCCCATAAGCTTTCAGGTATCACGTATTGATTACAGGATGACTTCAGGTCAACCCACCTCCAGCTGTCTGCTGGGAGATGCCCTGGTTCTATACAGGAATCTGTACATTCCTGCTCAAGCATCTTTTTATACTATGTATGCAGTATGTAAGATTTTAATTTCATAAATAACCAGCAAGAAACATACAAACAAAAAGATACAGTTAGATGTAGAAAGGAATAGGTTTAGCAGATTTACTCAAAGTAACTTGAATGCTTAGAGGTCCCCGCTGAATGAACTTTCAAGCAACCAAATTTAACTTGCACGAATGCTCAACAAAAGCAAATGCTAATTTCTCTAACTTGTGCATGCTACCAAAAAGAAAAGGTTTATTATTTATGGGATGGGATGCTTCCTTACACAGCAGGACAAGACTTCAAGAAGTCATCATTACAGCAGTGACAGGGAAACAATTACAAGCCAGATAAAGATAAAGCTGAACACAGATGCACATATATTTTGTTTGGAAGCAAGAAACACAATATATTTTTAATTGTTAAAATTCTCATTCTGATTATCTGTCCTCTGGATATAGCTTCTCTTATCTTCCCTGTTACTTTATTATAGAATCATCATAGAATCATAGAATTGGATTGAAAAGAACCACAATGATCATCTAGTTTAACTCCCCTGCTATGTGCAGGGTCACAACCACTATGTCAGGCTGCCCAGAGCCACATCCAGCCTGGCCTTGAATACCTGTAGGGATGGGGCATCCACAGTCTCCTTGGGCAACCAGTTCCACCCTCTGAGTGAAAAATTTCCTTCTAATATCCAACCTAAACATCCCCTGTCTCAGTTTAAAACCATTCCCCCTTGTCCTATCACTATCCACCTTCTTAAACAGCTGTTCCCCCTCCTGTTTATACACTCCCTTCAGGTATGGGAAGGCCACAATGAGGTCTCCCCAGTCTTCTGTTCTCTAAGCTAAACAAGCCCAGTTCCCTCAACCTTTCTTCATCGCAGAGGTACTCCAGCCCTCTGATCATCTTAGTGGCCCTGGACTGATCACCTTTCATATATTGGTAGATTGTACAGGGACACCATTGTTGATGTTCTAGGAGGTGCTGCATAAACAACTAACAGAAAAATGCTCTCTATACCCCAAAAGTTTACAATATAAATCAGTCTAAGTGATACAAATACATTTTATTTGACTGGGTCATGGTCCTGACAGATAATTTGATCCTCTCTTTATCTTAATTCAGAAATATATTCATCCAAAAAAAAAAAAAAAAAAGTCCAGCTGCAACATCTGACCATCACAACTAACTTTTCCATCTTGTGAACATCTATCATGTTTTATGTATGGGTGATAACCACGTGATGCCTTCCATACAAAATAAATACATTCCTCCACTCCATTTATTTATTAACACTGTACTGCTTGAGAACAAGAAGTCTACATATGACAAGTGTACAAGCAGTGGAAAAGACTGCTTTTAATTGTCAGTCTATAATGCCTTTGTTTCTGTTTTGATCTATTATGGAAAAAGCCATTGTACAGTCCTAAATTTGTCTACTGTTCTGAACAAGGTGGGAAAAAAATAGTATGATGCTCAAAGAAATTCCCCATAAACAACTTATACTCCAAAAGGCTACAGTCCCATTCCCTCATCTTCATAGACTTTTGCTGCAATAGCAAACTGTTTTTTTCTGAAGTAGACATAAAACTTGGATAACTGAAGGTCAAGCATTTCAAAAGTACCATAGATTCCGCATTATTCAGAAGAGAACACAGAGCCCTTGTGGCCTAAGGATCACTTCTGCTATATTTCTTTTGAGGAACTGCTTTGCTCTGTGGATATTCTATAATCGGTTGCAACCCTCCAAAATTTCTTCTGTTATTTTCAGTGACCCCGTATTTTGTGGCACATAAAACTCCAGGTTCTGGTCTCAGCCCACAGGATGAATCACTGTCTCCAGCCTGCACCTTGAGACCAAGGCCACCAGGATGCTCTCAAGACACAATGCAAGAAGAAAAGCTAGTGATAAAGCAACATAAAACTGAGCTCTTTGGATTAGGAGAGCTAAGGGTTAGATATTTTCTTCCACCTGATCAAAGTATTATTTGTTTTGCCAAGATTTAATTTCAGACAGTAATTCTTCATTAAGTAAATCAACTGCTTCACATTTAGCTAAATCTGACCACAAATGCTGCATGTTGTTTGAGAGCTTGTAAAGAATGTTGCCACACATGAGACACTGTTGAAATCCCTGTCAAGTGAGTACAATGAAGTCAAGTGTTTGGATATTCCCATTTTGCAGAACTGGACACTATCCTATTCAAATATAGTTTAACAGAAAATCCTTATCTGGATGACTCCAAATATTTTTAGAACGTGCCAGATATACTTTTATGCATTATTATGACCACAAGGATTCTAAACTCCATTATTTTTCATTACTTTGCTTTTGGGAATGATTCTTGAGATGCAGTAATAAAAACAATAGTATCTTGCATCTTTTTTTATATTTAACTACCTGTGAAAGAATCCTATGCTTGCAGTGCTCAATACTGCATATAAAGTACACAAAATTAAAAGCTCATTTTGCTTAAGTTAATTTTAAATACATTTTCTGAAAATACTAAGCTTATTTGAAACTTCTTACTAGGTTGAGACTATTTTTATTTTGTCTTGTTTTAATTTTGTCTACAGATGTGTGGGCTGTAATATAAAAGGAGTTAAAGGTGATTGACCAAGACCCAAGTCAGACAAAGAGTTCACCCACTCATTAAAAAACAAAACAAAACAAAAAAAAACAAAACAGGTAATATTCTGATACTGTAAATCTAATCCATGTGCAGCACATTTCAAATCTCATTCATTTTTATACTTTGTCCCACAGTTAAAAATGTAAGAAAACTTACTATGATGGAAACAAAGTTTACATTACCAAAGACTTGTTTTGCTGATATTGTGCAAATCACCAGAGCATACAGAATTTACCTGTCCAAAGAAAGGAATTTTTTTTATACCACTGAGTATTCCATCAAGTTTTTTGGCTTGTTTAATTACGTACATTTATTAAGGCGGGGGTTTTCTGGCACTCTTATTCATAAAAGTTATGATAGAAAACAAAGAAAACACAGACCAATCCTAAAACACAAGATCATGTAAGGATGCTTTGTTGCTCTCGTTTGAAATATAAAACGCTGTAGTGCTGATCCCTGTTTGAAAAAATTGCAGAAGGTACATAGAGGCATGGTCTTAACAGTACTGAATCCATTTAACCAGCACTGTTTGTAGCTTTCTTTTTCTCTATAGAGAACATATGCACACACATTCAAACCTACTGCCTCTATTTTGAGCAAAATGTTCAGGTTTACAATTAATATTTGCCTTTCTGCTTCATGCAGCCACTGGGCTTTCCAGATATGGCAGCTCTACATAAACAGATAAAACCTGACTGAGAATGCTTCTGGCAAAATTAAGAAACATTGACTGTGTCATTTATTTTCTATGGGCATCTTTCAGAGTTGCAGGGAAGGTTACATAATATGCTGCACACTGTAATAACCTTGTACCAGGAAACAAATATCAACAATACATAACAATGGCTGTGAAATCTTCATCACGAAAGTACAGACCTGAGGCCATAAAGCACCGTTCCATCTGGATGAAGGCGAATCATTCGGTTCTTCACAGTAACACCGTGCACAAATGATTTCTTGTCATTTAAGAAGTAGGTGTCAGGCACCCAGAGTTGATCTGCCACTCGATTATCAAGCGTCAGGTTGAGAGGTATGCCAGCATATGCCAGTCTCTTATCTCTCCAGTACTGTTGAAAATACATAGTCAAAGTGTAATCCTGGTAAGAAGAAACAGAAGTACAATAAATAGTCAATAATTCATGGCACAACTAGAAGAAAAAGTAT
Source organism: Centrocercus urophasianus (assembly GCF_019232065.1). NCBI lineage: Eukaryota > Metazoa > Chordata > Aves > Galliformes > Phasianidae > Centrocercus > Centrocercus urophasianus. Next base: position 55,074,166 of record NW_024884364.1, on the reverse strand, counting down.
TTTTCTGTCACTTGTTTACTTCACTGCTGCTTTATTTTTTATATATGTATATATAAAAAAGCTTAATCAAAATGTTAAATATTCCTATCAGCTATTAAATGATTCGAATAATTCAAGTATCATTGTGGTCCAAGAAAGATTTTCAAAACCTTAAGAAATGCAGCTCTTACTGTTATCTTTTGTCTTTTTCCTCCTTTTCTTTCATGCAGTCCCAAAAATTACCTAAAAATGATGATTCTGTGAAATGATAAGCAATGTAACATAACAATACTATAGTTTTCCCTATTTTCAAAACTGATAGATGAACTGAAAAACCCTAGAAGTATTTGAAAACAACATTCAAAATCATATTCTAAAAACTGGTTGCCAAGTTGTTGCTTGTGTATGTGCTTTTGTGAGAGACTGCATCTGGCAGGCACATAGAGCTTTGCTCACCAACAGCCGACATCTAATACGTACTAATGTCAGTGTTTGGTTTTCATAACTTTGCCAGTAGAGGTCTATGGGGTCAGCTGTAAGCTGTGATCGCTAAGCCAACTTAATATCCAAAACATGGATATAGAAACCTAAATGATTCAGCCTGAAAATATCAGTTTTTTTTCAGAATATGCTAACTTGCTTAGGTCATGTCATGATAACGCTTTAGACAATATGCCTCACTCAGGCTACTATCAAAACGCATAAAGGTGCATGGGAGTGCTTCCAAGTTCAATGTCAGCAAAGATGAAAATCACATGAAACAGCCAGATTTCCTGTTTGAAACGAAAAAGCTTTGTTTTCTTTCCCACATGGTTTTCAAGGTGTGGAAGAACATTTTCATTTTTACATAGCCTTGTTTAAGCAAGAAATAAAATAAATACACAACTAAACATAATACACTGCATATGGAAATTAATGTTTGAAATCAAAGAAAACACTGCTCTTAAGTCTAATAATATTGCTGTATTTAACAATGATAGAAACGGGACAGTAAGTACAGGTCATTAAAACTCTGATTTTCAAATTAGAGAAGTGCTTTAAATGAAAAAAATCTTCCCAAAACACTGAGAAATTTATGCCATCTCCAAACACATTTAAATATTTAGCAGCAGGTGTGCAAACCACAGGATACCTGCATTTGCATCTGGTTCTACAAGCTGCTGATACAAAAGCCCTCAGGCTTGCTGCTTGTTTGGGAAAAGGCTGCTTGGAGTTTTTAAGTACAAGTGTTGGGAACAGACCATTCCTGTAATGGGTCTCATGTGGAGACAACCCAACTTTAGGCAGTGATCCGACTCTGTTTCCCTCAGCCCTTAAAGCTTCTTCTTGAAAGCAAATGAAACTCCAGCACACCTTTCGCTCTCAGAGACTTTGCACTGTTTATTCAGTGATTCATTCTCTCTAATGGGGTAGCTGCTATAGCTTTAAGAAATCAATTTTAATTGCTTAGCAAATAAATCATTATAGTTATCAAGGGCAAGCTGTTCCTATTTTAACAAACCTTTGAAAAGAAAGGACCAGCAATGGGAGAAAGCAGCCCACATGCAACTGCATGAATGGGAGCTCATCCTTTAAAACCCAGATCTGAGATGACTGCCCAGGAGTATGTGTGGCAGTTCTTGTTGGAGGCTCTCTGCAATGGGACTCACTGTCAGTGCCCATCAACCAAACAGCACTCGTTGTGCCTGCCCTGCTCCATTAGGAGGAGCTCAGTTCCATGCAACCAGCTTGTTGATGCTGATGTACTGGAATGAGCATCCTCCACCAGTTTCATTTGGGCTTAATTAAAGCTTGTTTCTATTAACATTCTGAATTTGTGTGTCTGAGTTTTGTAACTTTTGCAGTCTGATATCAAGAAAGCTGTAGACATAAAGCTCACTATGTATAAATGTGCAAAATGCAAGACAGAAATAAAGAAATAAGCTGTCCCCATATGTTATTGAAAGGAGTGAACCTAGATGGCACTAGAATGTGACAGAAGCAGTACATTTGTACACAGGTGAGTTTTAGGCTAAGTTCCTTTTTCCTTTGAAAAAAACAATACATGCTAACAGCTAATGAATGGATCAATTAACTAAGTAAAATATGTGCATTAATATAAGCAATGACATTCCCTCATTTTATTTATTTAACCAAAGTTTACAGTGTCAGGGAAAAACAGAGAAAGGAGTTTACAAATTGAATAAGAGCCATGCTTGTTCACCATTACTCTTGTTCTGATAGCTTATAGCTACAAAAGCAGCGGCAGCAAACATATTAGAACAGCGTTGAAACTTTCTGGTTGCACAAACAACTACAAAGTTCCTTAGGGCAGCTCTACCAAAGGTACTAGTGGAATCTAAGCATATTAAAACCTACAAGGATGTCATTCTTTGACTAGCCAATTTATGAGGTTCTGTACCCACAAAAGAAATTTTCTCTTTTTTCTGCACTCCAGATGAAAATGATGAAAATGATGGTTTGAACATGGACTGGAAAAAAAATGCAGGTAACATTTTTCAGGTAAAATGAGAAAATGGATTTTTACTCCTAGGTAAGTAGCCCAAAAAGTTTATTTAGGATCACCTTCCTTCAGGGATGCTTATGATGACTACCCCTGATATAGTGGTCAAGAAGGTAGATGTCTGAAGTCAGAAGAGATTAATCCCACCACAGCTTCTGTCAAAGATGATACAGACCTTCCAGCTTTACGAAATTCTAACTACTGCACAGAGCAGCAGTCAATTTCCTCAACTGCAAAGACCTTCATAAATCATATTTTTTTCCCTACGATACCAGAACACGTTCAAGGTCCACCCTTCCCCCTCTCCAGTTCTTCATACTAATAGATAAGTCAGGTCAAGAATGATAATAACAAACAACAACAACAAAATAACGTTCAAAAGCCCTGACAGAAGAATGAACACAATGCTTCTGAAGCACATGAAAGATTTTAGTTTACATATTAGCAGGAAATTCTTTACCAATAGGGCAGTGAGACCCTGGCACAGCTGCCCAGAGAAGCCAAAGGTGCTCAAGACCAGGCTTGATGGGGCACTGGGCAACCTGAGATGATGGGGGGCAGCCCTGCCTATGGCAGGGGTTGGGGCTGGGTGGACTTTAAAGTCTCATCCAGTTCAAACTATTCTGTGACTGTGAAATGTCTTCAAAATGGGTAAAGCTTGACTGCACAGGCAACAAGAGACTTATTTTACATATTCAAAGACCATGGACCATCTACTGCAGTCATGTCAGTAATGTAAGGAAATACAGATACATTGTTGTTTTTTCAACACAGTTTCCCTTGGGAAAAACAAAAGAAAAAACTCAAATAGCAGATAATACTTGGAAAAAAATTCAGACAGAATGGTAAAGAGGCATCCAGCACAATTTAAATAGATCATAATATAGCTATTTTTCATAAGCATTATCTATTATTTCCAAATAAGCAAGAATTACATACAAATGTTATAAAAGTTAACTACGTTCAAACAAATGTTTAAGTCTTTCCTGCATTATAGTTGTCAGATTGAACATAACTTGTATGAAGTACGACTATGACTTGACTCACTTCAGACAGGCAGAAACATTGTACTGTACTCCAGAACAGCACCTTACTGCACTTGCCACTAATTAACCACTAATACTAATACAATGCAATATTAAAAACAAACCTGTTTGTGTACCATCACAGTGTTGCCTATCTTTAGCTTCTCTGTCCTCCACTCAATAAAAAAGGAAAGAAAAAAATTTAAGCGTAGTTTGTTCATCAAAATAAAATTAAAAGCATTTTAACAGAAATAGGGATCCAAAATTGATGATCACTGTTTACAGTTTGCTATGCATTCAGAATGTAAAAGTTATCCATTAGCTGTAAAAATGTTTTTTCAAAATGACTGCTCAATAGAACGCTATAATTAATAATTATGATGGAATACTATAAATATGTCAGTTAATCAAAATAAATTATTCATTCAGAATAAATGTATTGAAAATTACTAGAAACATAAAAAGGAGTTATCCAAAGTGTATTCAATTTCTTGAGAATATAGTTCTACATACACTTGATAATGCAAATTCCTGTCTTAGATTTGCATTTGGATATAAATTCACATAGTTTTCTTGACCAATAGACACTGTAATTATTAACATCAGCTAATACACGATTATTTTTTGGCTGAGCTAAATAAATACTCATTCAGTGGATAAAAAGATGTAAGAAAATCCATGCCTTAGCTTCCATGTAAGTAAAAATTACCTTCCTTTATGTTCCAAAAATTAGATATGGCCACTGCAATATAAGGAGCTATTTTAGAAGCACTGATGATTGAGTTACTTTCTTTCCAATAAGTCCGAAGTGAATTGCAAACCCAAACTCATGAATCCTATGCATGACAACACAGCTGTAAATCTGTTCCTCCACTACAAACAGAAAAGACCTGAGAAATAGTTCATGCACACATTAATTCAGTTACACATTATTCAGTTAAACATGAATAATAAAGACATTCAGAACGGCTAGCCTTAAGAAGTCAGAACTTACCAGCAATACTATTCAAGTGTCTGAGCTCATCACTTACATGTTTTTTCTGAGAATTCAAAATGTTCTAAAAGGTTCAAAAATATTCACACTATAGAAAAACACTATCCATTATATTTTACCCATTGACAATTTGATTAAGTTCTTTACAGAGAGAGTGGTGAGGTGCTGGAACAGGCTGCCCAGAGAGGTTGTGGATGCCCCGTCCCTGGAGGTGTTCAAGGCCAGGTTGGATGGGGCCCTGGGCAGCCTGGTCTAGTATTAACTGTGGAGGTTGGTGGCCCTGCCTGTGGCAGGGGGGTTGGAGATTCATGATCCTTGAGGTCCCTTCCAACCCCGATCATTCTATGATTCTGTGATTTTCCCAATACAAAAATACTGTATATAACTTTGTCAGTTGTCACTGAATGCCTATTGCTTTGCAAAGCCTTTTACAAAAGAACTTTCTGGTCAGAACCTTGTACGAGACTGGTGTTAGTAGCTTATGAGAACTCGAGTGAAGGAGATGGACACATGCACACAGACACATGCACACATACCCTCTGTTGCCAAAACATCTTCTAACATTTTGTAGTCTCCCTGTTATGTTTAAGATTCATCTCACCTATGAGATCCTGATTCAGAATTCTGTCCAACACCACTTGGAAACTCTACAGTAATGACAGGTTACAAACATGGCACATTTTCTCTACAATGTGGATAAAATATTCTTCTGTTAAGAAAGTACAGTGTTAAGGAATCTGTTACACTAATTTCACTTTGATCCTCTGTATATCCATGTTATATTCATATCCTTTATATGAAGTGACCATTATTTTTTCCCATTTCTACTGAAGCACAGGGAGTTATAGATAGGTATAGGAAATATTTAGCCTTGAAGAGCCTATTTGATGCTTCAAAATGTAGTTTTCCAAAGAAATAAATGACAATCCGCATCACTCTTGTCCTTTCCCAGCCTTTGGCACAAGAGTTCCCAACTCCAAAGAACCGGTTCCCCCACCGAGCATCTCTTGGCACTCTGAGAAGGTTGCCATACCAACCAGCACTGGGCTTTCTGCACACATGGTTGACATAGCAACCAGCCCCAGCAGCATTCTCCCCTGCTTTCTGGTGTGAAGTGGTGGTCACTATCAGAGAGGAGAAGCTTCTGGGCAGGAAGAAAGGGCGTAATCAGGCAACGTTCACCTATGGCTGCCTCATAGCGTGTTCCTGCTGCAGCCATGGGAGCTTACCCTTCAAAAGCTGGACATTGGCTTCTTCCTTTATGTGTGCCTCTGAACACAGTAAGTTTTTGGGGATGCCATCCTAATCTTGGGATGCTCTTTTTATCCAGACATCAGAGCACACTAGCTGCTATGTGAGCAAGGACTCGGCTAGAACTTTGGCAGGCAAATACGGAGACAGAAATAATGCAAATATTTCTGACCAAGGACACGTCAGGACAAGATGACAAGAAAGCTATCTAATTCTTCACAGGTAGGGGGAAGAGTACTTAGAATATTTTTTCTCTGATTCAGAGTATTGTAGGTCTTGACACCAGAGACTTTTAAGTAACCAGGAGCTTCTATTCCCAAAGGGCTGATCAAAGGAAAGCTAATGTACACAAAAAATTTACACATTGGGGATATAATGCCTTCCAATATGCTGGCAGAAAGCTAGCTAAAAGAAGCATACTATACCCTTACAGAGCTGCCCAAGATTGTGTGGAAAACTGCAATCAAAACCCACTTGATAACGGACAGATGAAACATAAAAATCACCACCTGATGGAGTTCTCAAAAAAAAAAATAAAATAAAAAAAATAAAAAAATAAAAAAATTAATGTTTATGTTATACACTCAAAAGATAACAAAAAATGAGATTAATTAATAACATATACAGTCTAAAAAAACCCAATCACTCATCAGAAAGAAAAAAAAACAAACTAGGCTTAGTGGAATACTGAACCTGTTTCATGTAGAAGCAATTTATTTATTTTAGAGCTGACAGGACCTCAAGAAAACAGGTACATTTAATTGCACTAATTGAAATCCTGCTAACAACCTACAGGGAGGAAAAAAATCAACCTCTATCAGCTGTCAGCTGGTTCCCACGATTGAAGCAGCTGACCTTACAAAGATGGGAACTGACAGGTAATGGAGTGTTCCTCCTACACAGTCACGGGATGTGCCACCACTGAGTTACAGAACTGAGCTAGCGCCCTAAAATCTTAAAGCTATGGGATTTCTTGCCAGCTATGAGATAGGAGCAGAGATTAGAAATTTGGGATCTGTTTGGTACTCATTTCAGAGAATGTCACGCTTCTATGTTATTCTTTCCAGAAATACGTCGCATTATAGCCCTCTTTGACATTACCTGAAATATCAGTAAAAATCTGAAGGAAAAGTGAAATAAAGAAAGCTCTACACATTGACGCTACTTGTCATATTTCTTCACTGCTTTCTGTTTACATCTAATCCCGTTAGTGTCAGTAAGGTGTCCCAGGACAGCAGTTTACCAACTACTTCCATAGTTGTACGTACACAATTGCATTTATGGTCACAGTATTCAAAACACATAACTCTGTGCCATTCTTATTTGCTATCACAAAACATGAAAACCATCTAAAATCATCTTCAGTGAAAGCCATATTTCAGACTGAAAATTCTGCAGTCTTTTTTCCACTACAGACTTGTCAAAAGACCTTTTTAAAGAAACTTCAGAACTTGTGTATTATTTTTTTAATCACTCAAGAGTTAAGAAATAAAACAACGCTATATTTAGAAATCGAGGGCTAAGGAAAACATGCACTTGAATGAAAACTGAAATACATGTCTGTTCTCATCCACACTTTTTGCTTTAAAAAAGGAATATTTACTCCAAAACATCTTAAATTTTCTCACCTCCAAATCTATTTATTTTCTGACTTGGGAACCAGCCAGTCTCACTGGTGCTAAAGCATCAAGGCTGATGCCCAAGTTTCTACTTGTTGTCTGTGATTATCTGAGCCACCAAATTAATTTCCAAATTAAAGGAAATCCTGTTCAAGAAAGGCAGTGTGAACAAAATGCCATTTGAGAAAGCAAGTGAGAATCTACTGGCCATCAAATGATTTTACAATGCGTAACTTGAAACATTCTCCATGTACATAGCAGTACTGCAGCACATGCTGTGTGGCTGTGGTGGGCTCAGAGATGACACACAGACTTCGTTGTCCCCAGCCTGCCCAGACCCCCAATATTAACCCAGGGCCACCAGCCGCTGCCCCAGGATGGCCACAACAGGGCTGGGCTGCAACTCTTGAAGGCCTGTCCTGCCTGTTCCTGTCCCATCCTGACCTTGGTCTGACTGTCTCTCTGGGGGCTGCTCAGTGCTGAAGCCGCCGTGCTGCATTCAACTATCTGCTCCGGCTCATGGGGGCTGTGGGACAGGTCCTGGCTGCCAGGGCAGACAAGGGGTGCTCAGTCTCTGTCCATTCTGTCGGACCAATTACTTACATTCCAGCTTCCCTGACTTCATTATTTCACTCTATCAGTAATGTTAAGTCCAATTTCACATTCTGCAGTGATAAAATTGAGATGCACAGGAAGTCAAAAGGAAAATGATGCTTTTTCTAGAATCTCATTACTGAAGGTAGGGTAAACAGATCATGTGACAGCTGTACTCTTAAAACTTGTTAAAAAAAAAAAGCAAAATAAATTAGTTTAAAAAAGACAAATGCTGTACCTAAAAAGAAATACTGCAAGCATACGTGATATTCAACCCCCACACAAACTTCTTGCTGTACAGATGCTTGTGAAAGAACTGGAAAAGAAAGCATACCCTGCCAGTGCCCTTTAAAAAATTAGGCTGAGAGATTTTAAAGGAAAATGGCTTGCTGAGGAGATGTTTCCCCTCCTGCATGTGATCTGAACACTCTGCAAAGAGCTGCTAATAGTTTTTGTAATTAGGGAAGCAAGATGTATCATTGCAGAAATAAGTAAGGAGGGTTTCAAGCTATGCTGTTGCCCAAGTTCTGAAGCCACAAACAGAACAGGCTAAGCGATCAGCATGAAACGCATATTTAACGACTGATCTTCCAAATTTCCAGTTTTAATACCATGGCTTTTTTAAGCAGAATTCTCTGACGACAGCTGACACTCCCAGGGGTTTCTATCTACTTTGAACACTTAGAGCAAAACTGATCCTGCTGTGGATTGTATGTTGGTTACTTTCCTCTTCATCTATCTACAGTAAACATATTTTCCACAAGGCTATTTTCTGACAGCAGTACGTATGTGCAATACAGGATATCTGCACAAAGGAACATTTGTGAATGCATTCTGCAGTGTTCACTTCAAGTGATTAAACACAGAAAGCCACTAGATGTGTACTGCAACTTTTCTCTTAATGTAGTATCAACTGAAAGGGCAGAAGTAGATATTCCTACTTTCCTGGAATCTTTGTGAAAATATTGAGAACTTTGTACTTGGTCTATATATTTCACTTACACATTTTTCTCTCACTAGACAGTTAATCTGTAAAATTCTGTAAAATTCTGTAATCCTACAGAAAAATTACTTGCATACACTTGAGCTAAGTGGATGTGCTGATTTCAGTGACACTCCTCAAATGCAAAATAAGTCAAGTTATCAAACAGCTGGATTCTTCCTACCACAGGTACAGCCTATAAACACTGTTCAGTTATCTACCTAATTCATACGCCATTGTCAGATACCTTGGACACGGCAAAACACATTTAGGAGTCAAGAAATCATGTTCCCCATCGGCCTTTCGGTGACCAAAAGTATTAGTAAGGTACATTATATGATGCTGCTTTCAGCCTGAGATTATTGTTCTGCAGAGCCCTTCTGTTAGAATAATCAGCCTCCTCAAATACGAATTATATTCTTGATCATCTATCTCTGCTCTTGTTTCAGCAGTGCTTTTTCATGCTGACAGTAGAATCAGTCTCTCAGACATCAGTGTGAGGATGAAAGGTTTAGACACAACTTTTGGAACAGACTAAGTCTGTATAGCTAAACAAAGTTCAGATAAAGCTGCTGGGACTATGAAATTGGAAGTCAAGAGAAGGGGGCTGAATTAAAATGCAGAAAAAAATCTAGCTTTGAGTGATGAATCATAAAGGGCTGAAATGATAAAATATTTATGTCCTTGAGATAGAAAGGAGGTGGTAAAACTCATATAGGACAAAAGTTGAGCTCATCTTAAACTCAGAAATACTATTTAATTATAGCATAGAAAAATAAGCAACCAGCAGCTACTGAAATGCTACAGTAAAATGAAGGAACTAGGATAACTGGTTGGAAGTGAGAATATTGATGTAATATGAACATCAGAGATTTAATAGAAGCAAGCAATTCATGAGAACACAACACAAAGCAAACTATATAGGCAAGAAAAAGAAAGATACATTGATAAAGAAAACTTTGCATATATGATTTGTATGGATTAAAACTCCAGGCCTACAAAAGTAATAGAAATAAATTGCCGCTGCCTAATCAAGATGACAACGGTGTCAGTGAGGTGCAAAGAGAGATCTAAGAGGCAGTGAAAACACAAATTAGTAATTAAAAACTTCAGTCACCCTCACACAGACTGGATAAATGTCAGGTTGGAGTGCGATACAAGGCTAAATGATACCACTGGTGATTGATTCGTTGAAGTGTTTTTGGTGAAACTTGAAACAAAACAAGACTTGGTTGTGAGCAATGCATAAATAATGTGTCAAAAAGCTGCTAGAGATTACTTATACCATAACCTTGATGGAATTGGGAAATGATCTTTTAAAACCAAGAGAAGTCTAAAGTTTTGTAAAAATAATATTTAATTTCAAAAAGTAAATCATACAAGAATTAAGAAACTTGTTTCCAAATTGAAGAAAAGGCTGTTTACAGTCATCATAACATGGGCCTCTGTATATAAAAAATTACTTTTAAGTAAAAAACAAAGAAAGATTGAAATTTCACAGCATAGTTGAGATTCAAAAGAACCTCTGCAGATCATCTAGTCCAGCCTCCAGTCTCCACGAGGGCCCTCTAGGTCACATATTTCTGAAGTCCAGGTAGACAACATCTACTGCTCTCTTCTCATCCGTACAGCCAGTTGTCCCATTACACAAGGCAAGTATGTTGTTTAAACACAATTTCTCTTTTGAGAATCTATGCTGAGTACTCCTGACCACCTTCTTGTTTTCCACATGCTTAGGGACGGCCTCCAGGATTGTTCCATCACCTTTCCAGAGATTGAGGTCCGTTTTGAAGACTGTGCTGACATTTGCTTTCTTCTAGTCCTTAGGCACTTATCCTGATTGCCATGACCTTTCAAAGATGAAAATAGCCTAGCAATGATGTCCAGCAGCATTCTCAACACTCATGGATACATCCCACAAGAGCCATGGTCTTGTGGATGTCAAGTTTGCCTAAACAATCTCTAATGCAATCCTCCTCAACCAATTAAAGTCTTTCTCTCTCCAGACTTTCTCCCCGGTCTCTGGTTTTCCTGAGGGCTGTCTTGGTAGGTGAAGACTGAAGCAAATACAACATTCAATATCTCCATCTTCTGTGCATCTGCTGCCGCCAGGATCCCTGCTCCACTAGTGGGCCCCCATTTTCCCTAGTTTTCCTCTTTATATTGATGTATTTGAAGAAACCCTTCTTGTTATCCTTGGCATCCCTACCTAGATATAATTCCAAACAGGCGTTGTCCTTCCTCATCACTTGTCTGTTCCTATATTCACCCAAGCAGCCTATCTTTGATTCTACCTCTATAATTTTATTATAAGGGAGAAATGCATTTAAAAATATGAAGTCACATCTGAACAAGAAGAAACAAATAAAAAGATAAACAAAAACCAAACAAAATCCAAAAACAAGCCAAACTACAGTAATGATCTGCTAAGAGCTTATTAAAAAATCATCAAATGGTCTTTGTAGAACAACAAAGCCATGGATTAATGACCAGACAAAATACAAGAAACAAACATCAGAACGTAATAGTCAGTTTTCACAACAGCAGAGGTCACAAGCAGACCTGAATGAGGTTCTGTGCAGGGCTCCATTCCAGTCATTATCCTCATAAAAAGCACAGACAGGGGATGCACATTAAACTATTTATATTTGCTACAGTATTTCACAGAACAGTAAAAATGAAAGATGCAGAAGGATAGCAGCATTCTGAATGCTTGGTAATTATAAAGATAAAAATCAATACTGATGGAAAGTGAAGGAAATAGTGAAAAAAGTAATCCTAATTACAGAAGGAGTAGTAGCTTCTGAGTTAAGACCACTCCAGAAAAAAAAAAGTTGTGTTACCAATCAGCAGTTTTATGAAGAGATCAGTTCTACATTCTGTGAATTCAGAATAAGCAAACAGGATATCGAGGCTGATTGGAAAAGAAATTAAAAAAAAATCATTGTACCACAACTTTTTTTGTGAATTTACATACTAAATACTGAATGCAGATATGATTCTCATCCCTAGCAGGGCAGAGCATAGCAGTGTCCCAAGAACTGCCAGAAAGGATGATGAAAGGTTCAGAACATGTCCTACATAAAGACAGAACAAAACACAGAAGGACTTTTCTGCATGGAAATGAAGCAGCTAAGAAGTATATTGTAGATATCTGTACAAAGATCAATGTTGTGGAAGAGAACTGCAGAATTGCAGAATCACAGAATCACAGAATTTCAGCGGTTGGAAAGGATCTCAAGAGATCCAACTGAATACAACTCCCCCAAAACTTCCACATTTGTGAAAAAACAAAGAGAAGCAGAAGGAATTACCAGATGTTGAGTTCAAAACACGTGAAAGAATCCTTCTTTTCATACATATGCATGAAGTTGCATGTGTTTAAACTGGGCAGCTCTTACCCACTACTTGACATCAGAAATATGCAGAGGTCTCAGAAACCCTTGAGCTGTTGTATAGTTTGATGCCAAGTGAATATCAAACACATACCACAATTTATTCTAGTCCTATTCTTCTACTCTTCTTAAGCCTCCACCGTTGGCAAGAGTTGGAAATAACACACCAGGATGAAATTTTGGTCCAAATCAACAACATGGCTTTATGTCCTTATCTTCCTGAAGTACTGTATTGAATCAGTTAGAATTCTGCTGCACTGTTTGTGAGCTGGTGTGATTGTCCCACGGTGTTAATAAGCACTGCTGTCAGGGCTGACAACTTGCTATTCCAGGGTGAATGGAAGTAGCAACTGTGACCTGGAACACTTACAAAATTCATTTTTCATTCAGCTGCATATGAAGATAGTTTTGTACATGAGATTTTTGCAAATAGCATAAATATGCCAATGTAGAATATTTAACTGCCTGTCAAAATTCGGAAATTATTAGAGTTGCTTCTTTAATGATGTTGAGTGATAGTTATGTTCATCTTAATTTGTCTAACATCTGCTCCTGGCAAGTGTAAGCAGATGCATCTAATTATTACCTTTCGATACTCGCATATGCATAGCATAAATACCATCATGAAAAAATTGGATTTTGTGAAGTAGAGGTAAAATGCCTTTGAAGCAAACGACACGGTAATGAATCAGATAGCTAAAATATCTATTTTACAGTTGGGAAGTTAGCAAATAAACACAAGAGATACATTATTCAAAGTGAAAATACTGTTTGAAGATGAAGATATATTTAGTGTATGTGAAATTTAAATTAGTTGGGAGCTTGAAGCCAGAACTATGTTCTTTCCAATTTATGTTGATTGATAAGGCTAATATTCTTGACCTTATTTTCCTACTGCAACACCATTCACATTTTATTTGAGTGATTTTTTTTAATTGGCTAAAATCCCAACTAAACTGCATTTTCCCTTTTCAACACAACAAAACAGACAGATTTCTGCTCTCCTTCAGGAGATTGCAGTTTAGCTACAAATCCGCTGCGGCTTCCTTCTCCACGTCTGTGTCCTTAATCTCCTCCAACCTTACAGCCCCTCATACAGCCCCTCTGCCATCCTCACCCATATGTGCAGCCCCTGATTTAAGGTTGGCTTTTAGCAGCACAGCTCTTGGACTTGGCTGCCTTAACAGGACAGTGCAGCACCCAACTGGATGCTGCTACCATGCAACTGCCTTACAAGCCTTCAGGCAAACCACACTGTTTGCCTGACACGTAGGGTCTTGTTTCTGTTCAAGGGAGAAGCTTCTGGCTGCATGTCCCTATTTCTGACAGATCCTTGCCTGCTCTGATCCTGGTGACACTGCTGGGTTCTATGGGGTTATAAAATGTATTGCAGAAAGAGGGCGTGATGTGCTTCTAGGGAGATGCAATCAGGACAAAATGAATGCCAACAACTGTTGCAGGAGCAACATTATCTGAAGCAGATGAAGAAGTTGCATTATTTACACCAAGTGCAAAGTTGGTTGAGTTCTGAGCTAGTTTTATATCATCTCTTTTATGAGATAACACACCAGATTATGTCCAGCTTCATTTCACACTTCTTCATATTTTCATATTTCTTCATATATGGCCAGCTTTTATACATTATCCCCAACCCAGCAGCTCACCTTCAGTGTAGGAGCTGCTGCAGGATGTTGAGTACATTAAAGCATCTGATGCTACACTGGGAAATAAATTTTTTACTCTGACCATACAGAAAGAAATGGGTCTATTTGAAAAATATGGCTGATTGGTCGTCTTTTACAACTAGCTGTAACAAACACATTTGCACTAATAAAAGAATTGACTTTCTTTGAATTCAGACCCTGTTCTCCAGTAGAGTGATTTATCTTATGCTTAGAAAAGGCCATTAGTAAGAAATATCGATGCATGTGTTGTGATTAGAATAACATGACTTGGCAGAAAAATTACAAGTGGATACATAAAGTGGGTGCCTGATAACATAAATACACACACATAAATATAAGTGATTTATTTTTCTTACCAGATACGTCGATGATACCTGCATTTGTACGTGCAGGCATGCAGGCTTTAAATCCTGGCTCTGTGCTAATGCACATGAGAGAAACATTCAGTGCCTTCCTGTCACACTAACTCATGTTTCCAGTAATCCCACCTAAGCGTTGAAAAATCACTGTTTTACAGTTAATGTTACCATTTCAGAAAAGTAATTTGTTGCTCATTTATGAGCCACCTGAAATACATGAAGACTCATTAGTTGGAGCAACTTTTTCAAGATCTTTACCCGAAGCCATGAATTCTAGAAAACTTACTTAAAATTGATTTGAAAAATATCAGTAGGCAATATTGCTTTTTTGGATCGCTAGAATTTATTTTAGATACTTTGTATTTTCAGAATCGACTGACCTACCTTTGACTAAAAAAAAAAAAAAAAAAAAAAAAAAAAAAAAGACTGAAATGTGAGGTTGTGTGGTGTTTATAGTAATGACAGATACAAATTATATCGAGAACTGTAAAAACTTAACCACTGCTTTTTGTTAGGTTAGAATTGCAGTTGACTGTCATACATTCATAACATATTCCAGTTACTTATTTTGTCAGATATGAACTTCCTGAAGAGGATGAAGCAGTCTGGAACAGAGCAGTGTGGAAGTAGCAGTGCTACTGCATAAGATATCAGTTAAAATTTCACCTAAAATAAGCTATGGATACCTTTGCTCAAAAACTTCAATAGGGAAAGAGAAAGAGAAAGGCCAGTGAAAGACCAGGGGAAGAGAGCCTGTTGGATGGATAAAACACTGGCCTGTTAAGCTCAGTGAAATGAAAAATGCAATAAACCATGACTTTCTTGCTGCACATTCGCTGATTTCTTTCAAACTGGGGAGTATGAGGAAGCAGGGATGTGTGCACTTACGTCTTAGCTCAACAAGCAGTCAGGATGTGTCTGGACTGTTTATCCTGCTTTCAGGGAAGGAAATACTAAGTCCCCATGTTTGGATGTAATCCAGGACAGGTTACAAGTGATTGCCTGGGGAACCACTCAGCCATGCTGCCTCATCAGTCTGCACTAACCTTTCCCATGCAGACTTACAATGAGCTCCAATTCATATAAAAATTGGCAATGGGTGTTCTTTTTTTCAAAGGTGTCAAGGTGCAGTTATGATGTGGGCTCCTACATTACCTATGATCTTAACCACTTTACAAAAAATCTCATCAAATAAATGGTTCAAATTTTAATGGGGCTTAATCATAATAAATTAATCAGATTTTTTCTAATTTATGGGAAGAAAAATGTGTCGATTGCATTTGGAAGTATCAGTTTCGTACTTAATGCTGATCTGATTCATTGGTCGCTGTCATTGATCGTCACTAATGAAAGATTCAAGGAGTTTATTTTAGATAATTTATAGTGCTAGAAGTAGAAACAACTAAATCTGAAATTGTGGAACCAAGTACGCTTAGGGCTAACGCCACCAAGCAGTTTACATATCTCAGTCCTATTCAAGTGCATACTTTGCAATGCACGCATACACCAGTGTGAGCCTGGAAATTGAAAGATGCACCTCAAGAGTGTGTGAAACAATGTGCACTGAGTCCAGTGGTACTGGAGAGGTGGTAGTGCCAAGCTACAACTGTACAGTGTGTGGAGATACGTGATGCCATCTGCTGATGGGCTGCCTCACCAAAAAGAAGCATAAAAGCCCAGAAGTACAGGAGACGGAGACAAGAGTCCACGTTGAGACTGGACTGAATGGCTGTAAAAAGGAGTTAGAGACTTCTATGATTTTATGGATCTGGAGCTTGCAGTTTTCCAAAAGCAGACTTACGTCTCAGTGTCAGGATGCAAATGTGGTGCATTAAAAAGGCCAGTGAAGGAAGAAGACACAAAGCAGAGGTGTAGCTCTGTTTTGGCAATCCTGAGACTCAGAAAAAGAGAACATAGGCTGCAGCCCAGGCATAAGCAGTTGCTGCTTTCAGACTATTTCTACATCATCATGTTAATGCTATCACAATTTTACTTAAAATATACTTCTTAGTGTATTCAAGTATTCTGCACTTTTGACAAATAAATGATTAGGAGAAGAAATACTGAGAAGACCTTCATAAACAGTGACAGTGTGCAGTTTACACGTATCTGCAGTTAGTTGTGAGCATTTTCAGGGGTTTAATGCACCAGATCTGTGACACATCCATGCCTGGATAAGTGTTCTCTAGAATAGAATCATAGGAGAAAAGCTGCACAATTTCTGTTGAGCATTTCAGATTTCTGGACTGAATTCAGACAATTTATAAATAATGGGCCAAGGTCAGCAAACATTATGCTACTACATATTTTGATGAGGTTGCACTCATGTAAAGGAGATGTCGTTTTCTCCTAGTAAACAATAAAGTAATGATTTGTGTAAAATGCTCTGATGCATGACTGAATACAACCCAGAATTCAACATGTACACTTCCCTCCTTTCAGAGTGAGTCTTTTCTCCTGGTTTCTGCCTGCTAGATATCTTCCTTCTGTAAACTGAGTTGGTTCTCAGGCAAAATCTTAATTTATTGCTCTTTTAGTATTCCACCTACAGTCAGATATTATATAGTTTATGCCACTGGAGCTTCATCCTCTTTGCCATATTTTTGTTATTGAGTATATCTGATTTGGTCTATGCTCTTAAGTGCTTCCCATCTCCTACAGAAATCATACTTCCTCCTCTAAATGTATTCTTCCTTATTGCTTCTGCCCATATGCACCATTTAGATTATGCTTGTTGCTACAATATCATCAAATCAGATCAATAGATTTCTCCTTATTTTTCTAATGAGAACTTAAGTGTTCACACAGATGTAACAGTGCAGAAACTGAAAAACAACATTTCAAGGTGCTAGAATCAGACTTTTTTTTCTGCAAGCTAGCATTTATGTTTACATGACTATGTTTCAATAAGTATTTCTTCTCCTTACAGAAGTGCTGGGAATAACAAACCTGCAGTTCTGCAGGGCTGGTCTTCAGAAATTTGCTGACTGCTGTATGTCGCCTCTTGTCATACTGCTGTGCATCAACTTCATTTACTGTTAGGTGCAACCAGTTTACATCTCACTAACCTAAATCTCTCCAAACCACCTAATTAGTAAATTTAATTCCCTGCCTTGGAAAAAAATACAGATCATTGAAACCACCCAACATCTAATGATTTTATCAATAAGAACATATTTTCATGTGCTGTTTCATCTAGGCTCAAATCTACCAGCTCACAAATTCAGTGAGCAGAAACAGAAGAGAAAACTTTCCAAAGTTCAGCTAGAAACATTCTGATTATCCTGATTTACACATATGAAAAAACGGGAGACCAGGGGTCCCTCTCTTGCTGGTACTTTCCATGGACTGATCTTGCTAGTATTGTGTTACAGAACAAAAGATATTCAGAGAAAAGAGAAGCAGTTCATTCATGTCTAACCTCATGGCTACTTAAAAATTAAGGAAACACCATTTGGCCATTTGGAATTTCTTTGAATTACATAGGTTTCAAATCAGTTCCTCAAAAGCATCTAAAAATAACTGTTGGCAGTAATTAAAGTTATTTATTAGCAAGGAATGAGTCACAGTACATTTCAACCAAAGTATCCTGGTGCAGTCATTCTATTTCTTTACTTGCTTCTCTCATACGTAGCACACATTATGTTTCTTCCAGGCTGCTCAAACTTCCTTCAGTTATTTTAATCAAATTCTTTCTAAGAAATTTCCAAAACTTACTTCTAAACATCATTTTCCTATTCTGAATATTTCATCTTCACTGATTTTTTTATTCTTTCATTCTTTATAGGCAGAAAAAAAAAAAAATAACAACCCTGATGTTCTTAACTCAAAACACTTATTATATTCAAAATATTTATTAACATTTTGGCGTATACTCACTTCTTCTCACTGATCACTAAAACTGTGAAGTTAGAAGAAAATTTTAAGGAGAAAATCCTTAGCAATCTTAGTCCAGCAATATTATTCTTATTCTTAACGTTTTTACACTTGACTGAGTTATTTACAAAGTTTTCCACTGTTTTCTGTCTCAGAAGCAAACATGGATAATGCTATTATAATACTAACAGGTTTAAACATTTACAAATGAGAATGAAGTTGTTAGCAAGGCCTCCCACCGTAATGATGAAACCATGTTCATTTGAGGCAGCTATCACTACACAAGAAGAAAGCACTCCACACAGAAACACTGCAAGTGAGTTTTTAATCATTTCTATGGGTACGATTTAGTTTAAGTGTTGGAACAATCCATACAATGGAGATGAAGATGATCTGAAATACAAATGTTCCGCTGTAATGAAGCCTAACAGTGGTTTTGGAATTGTAGAATTGTTTAGGTTAGAAAAGATCTTCAAGATCACCAAGCCCAACCATCTACCTGAGCTACTGACGCCCAGTACCAAACCACATCCCTTAGCGCCACACTCAAATCTCTTAAAAAGCTCCAGGGATAGTTACTTCACCACCTCCATGGGCAGCCACATCCAATGCCTGACCATCTTGTCCATGAAGAAATTCTCTCTGATATACAGTCTAAACATCACTTGGTACAACCTGAGGTCATTTCTTCATATCTTTTCACATCACCTAAGAAAAAAGACATACACCCTCCTCACTGAAGCTTCCTGTCAACTGGCTGTAGAGAGCGATGAGGTCTCCCCGGAGCCTTCTCTTCTCCAGATCGAAGAGCACCAGCTCCTTCAGCCATTCCTTGTATGTCTTGTTTTTAGTAACTTCACCAGCTTTACTGTTCTTTGCATGTGCTCCAGCAACTCCATAAATTTCTTGTAGTGAGGAGCCCAAAACTGAACTCAGCAGTTGAGATGCAGCCTCACCAGTGCTGAATACAAAGGGATGATTACCTCTCTGCTTCTGCTGGTAGCACTATTTCTGATACGAGCCAGGATGCCATTGGCCTTCTTGGCTACCTGGGTACACTTTTGGCTCACATTCAGCCAGCTGCTGACCAGCACCCCAAGGTCTGTCTCTGCCAGGAATGTTTCCAGCCACTCTGCCCCAAGCCCATACCTCTGCATACAGTTATAACAGCCTAAGTGCAGCATTTAGCTGGGCTAAATGTGTACTCCCTCATTGGGCAATAGAAGAAGCAAACAGTATAAAGGGATTATCTACTACCATTACATGGTACAGTCACTAGCTGACATATCTGAAACCAACATAAATAAAGGGAACACAGAATGAGACCCATATGCAATAGAGATTGACACTGAAAATATTAATCTGTCATTTCCCTTCACTGAAAGTAGAGGGGAGAAAAAAAACAAAAAACCCTAATCCTAATGCACTATCCTAAGAAGCTTGGCAAGTACTCTGATCTGAAGGAGATGAAGTACTCGCACAGGTACATTTTCACTAGAGAACCCAGACTTCTGATGAAAGCCTTGACAGTGTGCATTTCTTTAGTAAACAAACAAAACTGGACATAAAAACAACGAACTCATTAACTTTCCTTTGTCTGTAATAAAGGTAACAAGATGCTATATGTTATCAAACTGCAGGAACTGTGGCATGATACCATACACAGCAACATGTGCTGTTACAGCTGTAATGATTAATTAATTAATATTCATAAAATCAACCTAATTTGTATTTACAAATTTGATTCTGCATGAAATAAACATTAAGTACCAGATGAGTGGAAAAGCTGAAAAGAGACATGCTCAAAGGCAGCTTTAATATTGATATATTTTTATTATGCATGGAAAATATGCTTTAGTAAAAACTCTGTGTTTAACTTTTGAGATTTGAGCCAGTGTTGATGTAAAAGTAATTGACACTCTGTGGATGTAGAACAAGGAAAGATAATGTTATTTATACTTACAATATGAAAAAGAGTAAACAAACAAATTCCTAATTGCCTCTGTATTGAACTCAGGGGCTGAATCAGCTCATTCCTAGAGCTGCAGTCCCATTTCAGTTTCCAATTCAGGAAAACATCAGTGCATAACTGACTAGAGTCTGTGGTTAAAATCCCAGCTTTGCTCATTTCTTGTTCATACAAGTGCCAGCGTACACTAAAAACGTGAATGTTTAAAGATTTTATTACTATTATTTTTGGAAACAAAATGAATCTAGAAAATTGTCTGCTCAGAAACAGCAAACCTCTTCAGCTTAATGCGTTTGCTGGGGGTAGCAGGTGAAAACACCTCTTTCTTTCAGAATCACTGACTGCCATTTCAGACTGCAAAAAATAGAGAGCAGTAAAATGTCAGCTGACACAATGAATATCTGTATAAAGGCAATGATACAACTTGGCTAAAGCCAGGGAGATGTATGAGATAGCTGAGGGCAGTAGAGCTGTCAGACTACTATACAGATTTTATTGTATTTCTCATAAAAAAATAGTAACATCGTTTATATTATGCACTATTGATGTAATATTTTTGCATTTTTAATGCTCACCTTCCTATCAGCACTTTCACTTTGCCACTGACAAACATCGGCAGTATTAGAAGCCGCAGAATGCAACAGGACACAATGACTTTGTTAACTGGTGTCTGCTTGCCTATTTGTTTAATTAAAGCAGTTCAATGAAAGTATTGAAGTAAACGATTAAAAAATAAAAAACAAAACAACTTTATTTAGATGTAAAATAATTACATTAATCAAAATGAAGTGTCTGGCAAATTTCCATCGTGTCAGTTTTAATGAAGAAACAACCCAAAACTACATAGACAGGCACTCTGATGCTTTTGAGGACATCTGATGCACACGAGTGCACATTATTTGCATCCTCATAAACATGGGATAAGCACATTTCTTTCACGCATCTGGCCTTTTTGGTAGTTTTGGACTATTATGTGATCTCTGTCTACTAATATAATCTGGCTGGAACTAATTCAAAGAGTGCATTCCTGCCAAATAGTTTTCCTTATGACAAAAAAGCATCACATTTTCCCTTCTGTACTCCCACACATATTTGTGTCCATCTTTGATAGCCTGTGGGCCGTTGGTCCCTATAAAATACTCAGAAAGTTTGCAAAAAATGAACTATTTTAGCTCCAGAAAAAATATTTAAGAACATTTTTGTTGTCTCAGAAAATATTCTAATATTCACAACATCCTTGGCTGTCAGTTTGCTGATACTACTCTTATTGGAAGTATATATAATCCCAGGATCTCACAAAAAGCAGATGGGGATAAAAAGAGCCCTTGGAAGTAAAATAGATTTTGTAAAATGGGGCCACCAAAGAACAGCACAGTGAAATCAGAATACATTTCACTGATACACAACGGTGATCTGACAGCAGATATGAACACTGAGACCACAATAAATTATGCAAATCCTTTTAAACTGATGCCAATACAAGCTCTCCCTTTGTCTTTCATGAAATAAATGACAACTGATATAAACAGAGCAGAAAATTAGTAACAGTGATTTTATTTCCTTTCTGGCTTCTAATGAAGAAAAAAATGCAAATGGAAATAAAAATTCTATCCCAAAGATACTGTTTACTTACAGTGTGTGCAATTAAACATAATTTTAGCTAAGCCTATATTCTTTGCATTGTTGCTTTGATGCCTGTGAGTACACATCATTTGAAAGAATACATTCATAAAAATAAAAGATTTTTTGAAATCTCTGAAGGAATCATGCAAGCCTATTTGTTGTGAAGTATAAATATTACAAATATGAGAAAGCCTTTTCATATCTAGTAATATAAGTATCAGTGATAATGAGATAAATTAACATAGACAGTGGATAAGTAATTTTTTTCTAGAGTTAACAAAATAAATAGTACTTACTGTACAAAGATTTCTGAGTTTTTTTTCACTGGATTTTTATAAAATAATTCTAGTCCATAATATAGTATCTTTCAACATGTTACTTATAGCTCATTTAGTTTTGTTTTTTCTTATAGCTCAAGGTTTTGTTTTTTCAGAGCTCTCAAAATCTGGCACTCAAACACCAGCTTGTGACCTTGCAATGCAGTAACCAATCTCCCATCTTTCAAAAAAAAAGAACATTTTCACTCTACTGGAGTCCTGACACAAGATGACTCATGAATTGTACGCTTAGTAACCGTAGGCAACCAGATTAAAAAAAAAAAAAAGAAAAAAACAGAAGCAAACTCTTCTCTGAACCTTCTAGAAGGTTGTTGACTATGTAGTATGAATTCAGATTTTCCCACTCTGAACCGCTGTTTCCTTTTCCTTTACTCTTTACACTTACTCTTTTTCTTCCCTTTTCAAAGAAGAGAGGGTCCAAAATTTTAGCCATTAGACTGTACGAGCAGTGTAAAGACACTTAAATGGATATTGGACAACATCTGACTTCCCAGGAATGGGACCCCATAACAGTTTGTCCAAAGCATTCTGCTGGATTGTAGTCCTAGTGCATTGCTTTCATACTGGGGTATTCAAGCCCTGGACTCCTCCTGAGCACACATCAGTGATGACTTCTAATGCAGGAAGATGTGATTGCACATTCCAGTTACAGCTTCCAAATTCTGAACATTGTGAGATAACAGAAAAACTCCTTCATAGCCAATAATAAAAAATACTGTTGGATTTTGAAGAGTCTTCCATGGAAATAAATACCACACACTAAAATAAACACCTGAACCATAGCCAGCCTTGCATTTTGTCGCATGGATAATAACTCTAAGTATGTGTTGTAGGACTACCACACTTTATTTTACACGAATGACACAAAAAAGAAAACATCCATTACTTGTTTAGAGAGCAGAAGTCCCTAGTCCCAGGCACATCCTGCTGAATATCAGACACGTATATGAGTGAGACACATAATTGCCCTAGGCCAGTGGGGAAACACACGATGCTCTATAGGACCATTTAGACCTTAGACAAGCTGAATCCCCTGGAGGTGCACTTCTCTTTCCATTGACTGTGCATGCAATGTAAGACAGATGCACTCATAATTCAGGCACTTCACTTGAACCTCCTGATTCAGTTTCTACAGGCAAGCTACTCAACTTGGATTAATTAGGGCTGAAATAAAGTCACCCCTGAGATAAAAACCTCAGAATGCTAGATGTCTATTGCAAATGTATTGCTGCTATTCCAATGTTCACCGAGTAATTGTAAGCAACACTTGACAAACATTTCAGCCCTTCCATATATTTATACAGCTAAAAAGCTGGTATTTGTTTATAATAAGTTTAGAAAAAGTGCTGTGTTTACCTTCTTGCTGACTTCAAATGATCTGCAAATAGGATCACCTATGATTTACTTACCACTCAAGAAAGTAACTAAAAAGATTACAAGCCTCTTCTGGCAGACTACATGCCTGTACATCTTCACTCAACACATCTATCTGTAGAAATAAAGTAGGAAATAATGTACTTTCTTCAGCTGGAACTGTTTCCAACAGTTATGGCTGCCAGACATACTTGCAGACTGCAGGACAAGCATTTGTGTGCTTCTGTCATCTTACACTCAACATTTTCATCCCAAGGTGGTAAATAAATTTTTTGTACAATCGTTAGCTTCATTTTGTTAGACCATCTAAAGCTGTACTTTTTTATTTATTAGAAACTTTCTTTTTTAATTTACTGCAGGGAAAAAACAATTCACTTATAGAACAAATTAAGATTCACAAGCAGATCCTATGCCCAATCCAGGTTTCTTTCTATTTCCAGAGATAAATTAAATCTCTATCTGGAGGGCTTACTAATTGAAAAGACAAGCAAGCATGTCCATACTAGAGGGATAATTTTGAAAACAAACCAACAAAAATCCTTCCTGATAAGCTATTCATTACAATAGGCATTAAAATGTTCATGTGAATTGATTTCTAACACTAAAATTCATTTTCCTGGAGCTAGCATGTTTCTGCACTCTGGTGTCTGTGGCCAAACTTGATGGATCTAATCTTACACTTCACCACACCTTGCCATAGTGCTTTTGGCTGTCTGGCTATGTTCCTTTGCTGCCTGTGGGCAAGATTCAGTTATTAAGATACAGAAACCTACTACTGTTGTAAATCTAAGACTGCCAGATAAGGGAGTGGACCATCAAATGACCCACTCTCTTCCTGGTACTGTACCTGGAGGCCAGATGGGATACAGGCAGGATCTAAAGGGATGCTAGATGTCTGTAATTGAGCACAGGGCTCTAATCCTGTCCATCTATTACAAAATTAACACAGACTGGAAGGAAAAAAAAAAAAGAAGAAATAAAAGAGATGAGCAAAAGTTGCAGATATATTAGGCTGAAATATCTGAGTCACAGGTAGCAGGCAAAAACAGCGGACACAAATTTTGATGTCAAACAAATTTTATATGTAACTTCTCCCACTTTCTGTTACACTTTGCCTACTTAGTCATAGAAAAAGACCTTGCTGTTTCTCTATCAAAGTTTCATTTTTTTTTCTTTAAAAATGAGACAAAAGACAAATGAGATGAAAGATACAAAAAATACTTAACTGATTTGACTCCTTTTCATTCTTTCTCTGATGTTCACTTGCAATTTTTTCACCTAGATACCCCCCAAACTAGTTATCAGAATGGGAAATTCAGCTCCCAAAGCTGTAAATTTCAGATAAACTACTCTTGACAATACATGCACTGATGGATATCGCTCACTCTCCCAAATAGCTCATTGCCAAAATCTTCAGAGAGTGCAGGATTTTACCTTGATTAGGTAGACCTATCAGTTTCTAATATCTCTATGATGTACAGCAAATCACCAGCTATAAATAATATCTTCATCCTGCTGGCACAGAATTTTTCTTTTAGAATTACATGTCTGGCCTCTGTGCTTGTGTAAATGTGGACTTTCTGTTCAAGCATTACAACTTTTTCCAAGCGTGAAGAGGAATCACAACATAAACATTACCATACTGTCATTATACTTACATTGATGTACTTACTTACATTACAGTCTGGTACTTAAAACTGATCAAAGGTATGAGTTTAAGTATTCAAGTATATGTACATCTGGAAAATACAGGGCCATTCACCTCTTGCATACAGAGGTAATCTTTGAAAAGTTCAAACACGGAGACAAAAAGTACAGCAGGAAAAGTTTCAGTCATTCTAGTTAACTGTATCAGAATTAATTAAGCAAGTTAATATCAGAAATCTATCTGTCAGATCACTGGTTTTACATAGTCATTAAAACCTGATGTGAGAAATTGGATGGGTAGCAGAAAAGCTTTTAAAAAGAAGGGCAAAATTACACTCTGTGAAAATTATTGTTCATCTAAAGCAATTTTAAGTATGATTTTTTTTTTTCTTACAATAATTATTGAAGAGCCATTGAATGAACTTTTGGAATTTATATAGGCAATATGATTTAATTCTGGAGCAAAGTATGGTTAATATTCTATAAACTCTATGCATCCTCATGAGGAAGTTTAGTGAGGAAAGATGAAAAGAAGCAATCCTATTGGGAGTGACCTTTAGAAAAGAGGAAAAGCCACTCTAGCCAGCTGTTCCAAGTATGTTAGCTTGGGGGCATTTGCTCAGGATAAACACACTTCTTGCCTCTGCTATACAAGGCCAGTGTGAGAGCAGCCACCTATAGGTGAAGCTGCAGTACAGACTTTTCATGAGAATCTGGCTTGCAACAGATTCAACTCTGAGCTAACTTCTTTCTGCTAGCGGCTGCCAGGAGAGGGAGGGAAGGACAGAAGGAAGGCAGGAACTTCCATAAGATTCAGGACATTGTAGCCAAGGAAATCAGAAACCCCACATAGAATGTTCCAGTGCAAGACCTTAGAAGGCTGCTAGTAATTCAACTAGTGGGGATGCAGACTAATTCAGGTAACAAACTGAAAATAATTCCGCCTGTCTGATACTGCAGTATCAGTAGAATTATAGTCATACAACAGCCACAACATAGTTGCTCCTATGCAATGTTACATATGCTTAACACAAGTTAGGGGAGCTTTCACCAGTGCTCTGAAGAGAAGAAATGCTTAAAAGCCAGTGGCTTCAGCTGAAAACAAATTATGAATGAGTGTGCACACAGCACATACATCCAAGTACAGGGTAGTTCTTGAGGAATACCCAAAGAGAAGTCTTACATGCCCCTGACCACCCTGTGCTTCTAGCCCCTGGTACAAGGTTCCCATGTTGTCTGCAGTGCGCAGAGCATGCTGGAAGAGAACTGCATAACCCAGAGCATTGGTATAAGACATGGTGTGCAGCAGAGCACCTACAGGCAAGAAGGCCAGCTAGAACACCAGAATCTGAATTGTACCTTTGTTTCCAACCTCACAAGGAAAACCAGGACCAGCCTAAATATGAGGAGATGAAGATAGGAGCTAAGATACAATTTCACCTCTCTCTGAAAACAGGTTAACACGGGAAGGCTTGCTGCACTGATGCCAAGTGGGTTTTTGAAAAATCTGTAGTTAAACTAAAAGCTTCAGGCAAACCAAAGAGACAAATGCATGGCACTGTTCATCACTGACTGGTACCTAGTCCCAGGGAAAACCTAACCAACCAACCAAACAAAAGCAAACAAACCTGGAGGCAGGATTTGCTATGTTTTATGCATTAACTGTGATTGCTACAATTTCTTTGAGGTCAGATATCCCAGAAGGGACAGAAGGTAGAAGTAATACAGCTAAGCAAAACATAGATAGAACTGTGCAAAGCCTACAATCACAAACAGTATGTAAACAGTAAGTAAAAATATAAATTTACTTACACAAACACGCTTTATAGACACAACTAAAGAACTTTGTAGAATTCTAAATGAACATTTTTGTGTTAAGATTAGCCATGCTAAATGTAAAACACTTCTGCCCTTTCTCCTTACTTCCTCTTTCACAATACACAATATCTCTTAATTCAGAAAAAAAATGTGTGAGAAAAAGTATCTCACTTCTGTTGGGGGATATCAAAAGACAGCAGTGGTATTGACTGTTATTTTTATCAATTCAGCAAGAAAACCAAGAAACACCAACGCTTTGGAAATGTCAAGATGATACTTCAGAGCTCCACTTTGCCTTTTTCCACTATTTATGTATAGGGTTAGCCCAGACTTAAGAAACGTTCACAGAATGCCAGAATGGCTGAGGCTGGAAGGAACCTTTGGCCCACCTGCTCCAGCCCCAGCTCCAGCAGAGCCACCCAGAGCAGGGTGCCCACAGCCAAGTCCACGTGTTGTCTGCTGAAGGTCTCCAAGGAAAGGATCCACAGCCTCTGGGCAGCCTGCCATTGCTCAGTCTCCCACACAGCACAGGATTGCTTGTGGAGTTCAGAGGGAGCACTGTGTGCCAGTTTGTGTCCATGGTCTCCTGTCCTTGCACTGGGCACCACTGACAAAAGCCTGGCTCTGACTTCTCTACATCCGCCCTTCAGATATTTGTAGATATTTCTAATCTCCTCTTATCCAGGCTTTACAGTCCTGGCTCTCTCAGGCGCTCCCAATTGGAGCTCTCCTGCTCCAATCCTCTGATCATTTTGGTGTCCCTATGCTGGACTCTTTCCACTACATTCAGATGTCTCGTATTGGGGGCCCAAAACTGGGCATAGTTCTGGAAGTGTGGCCACACAGTGCTGAATAGAAGGGAAGGATCACCTCCCTTGACCTGCTGACAGTACTTTGCCTAATGTGGCCTAGGATACCATTTACCTGCATTGCAGTAAGGGCACATTGCTCGCTTGTGTTCAGCTTCACATCCATCAGCAGCCCAGGCCCAGGTCCATTTCTGCAGAGTTGCTTTCCAGCTGTTGGGACCACAGCATGTCCTGCTGCCTGGGGCAGTTCCTCCCGAGACACAAGACTTTAAATTTGTCCTGGATGAACTTCATGATGTTTCTCTCATCTCATTTCTTCAGCCTGTCAAGGTGCCTCTGAATGGTAGCACAACCCTCTGGAGCCATTCCTCCTAGATTCTTGTCATCAGCAAACTTGCTGAGGGTTCATTCTGCCCCATCACCTAGATCATTTATGAAAATGTTAAACAACACTGGACCCAATGTTGACCCCTGGAGTGAACTGCTAGTAAACTGGCCTACAAGTATGCTTTGCATCACTGACCACTACCCTCTGGGTCCAGTCATTCAACTAGCATTCAGTATCCACTATCCACTCATCCAGACCACACAGCAACAGTTTATTATTAGATATTATTGGATCAGATAGGTTCTTTGCTGTGTATCACCCCCAAATGAGAAGAACAGTGATTTTCAGCAGCACATGCTCTTCTGCAGATAGCTTCTTCTTGCTGCTTTTCTTAGTCTCATGGAAATGTTGGAATTAAACTTCCAACCACTTCTTCTTCCCCACCCAAACTTGCACAGAAAAAAGAACCACTCGGATCTTTCTCTGCCTCTGTTTCAGTACCAATATGTATTGGAGTTTGCCCACGCTAACAGTAAAACAACATATAAAGCAATGAGTTGCTTCTCCTGAAATTCCAACCTGGATTACTCGAACTATAAACTCACCATTAGAGAGGATGCTGATGAGACAACAGCTAATGTCACCTGCTACTTCAAACATTTTAAATCCAATCTAAGTGACAGCAGTAGAAAGCAAGACCTTGAAATATTACCGGTACAGGAAAGAAAGAAAACAATGGGAGAGGTGTTCATTTTTTATCCATTAGGATATCCAGCAGGGATAATAGCTGGCTTTAGTTGTAGAGGTCTCAATTAAGATCTTTTGGACAAGTGTCCCTGACAGTGGTAATCTGAAGGGTATTTTGAAATACCTTTAAGTTACTCCTATATTTAAAGCTTCTTGTTCTTTTACTAGATTTAAAATATTCAAATACTCGTGCAGCCATCAGGAAGTAAATGTGAAGTTAATTCTGTCACTAGATGATCAGGACATTCCCCTCCAAAACCAGCTTTTCATCCTGCTCCAAGGAATGCTCAAGTGTTACCCACAAAGTACATCATCATCAAGTAGGAGAGACCAACAGGAACCCACATGAGTAAACTCACAGATAGGACTTTGAGAAGGTAAATCAGTCAAATTCCATTTCAACAAAGAAATATTGTTTGTTTGTTTGTTTTTTTTCCAGTGACACAAAATCATAGTAAATACCAAGTATGAGTCTTGCAGAATCCTGAAACTCATTCTCCCTCGATAATTTAAGATATAAGAGAAAAAAAAATCACCCTATTTACACAATAATGTAACTGAATTTTACAGTATGAATGTAGGCTGTGTAATTTGTTTTAAATTACATGCCAAACACTGCCTTTCTCCCTAGCACCGTGAACCCCTAGCTGGTCCAGTTAAATAAAGGGAAATGGAGGTAACCTTTTCCTGATTGTTCAAACAGCTCTGAAATTGCTTACCATTTCCTATCAACCTGTACCTTCACCTTATCTTCCTGCTTTTTTGACCAAAAATAGCAGCAAAATGTAAAGTAAGTTATTTAATAGGGCTGGGGAGGTGAGGGAGTTGATGTGACTTGTATTGGGCTTGGAAGCAAGGAACATGTTGAACTACAAAGAAGAACATCAGAATCTTTGTTGTTGTTTATTGCTATGCTTGTCTGTTTCTTCCTCATTTACTTGATTGTGAAGAACTCACCAAAGTGGATCATTTGTAACCATTTTCTCTTTCCTGACAAAACTAATTACTATCTGGAAATTTCAAGGAAAGTGTTTTCTTTTTTTAACACTTTATATAAAAAAGGCTCATATGGGAAATATCCTCATTATAGATGAGTTTTTAATATTTACACGATCTACATTTGCAATCATTTTTTATAATTCAGTAAGAAAATGGGGGAAAATTTGATAATACACCACAGGAAAACAAAACAAAGCAAAACAGTAATTGTAATAATTTTTGTACCTTGAAAATCATACAGAGAGATTTAAGAATATAGCTTATAAATACATGCATTGTAACCATTCAAAGCAACACTGGTCTGGGGAAAGACACACATTGCCTTGATGTATTATTATAGGGTATGCAGTAGAAGACTGACCTATAAAGAATCAAAGCAACCTGTATAAACATCCATGTCTTGGCATGTGGCATGCAGCATATGGCAATCTTTGGTTTACAGTATCAAACCTGTACATCTAGATACAGAAAGGGCAGCTTCATTTTATGACAACTACATTACTCAGATACAGCAAATCTAAGTTTCTAAAGCCTTCAGGGCTCTACAGTATGTCAAACATAGTTACATTCTCCTGTTTAGTGGCCCTCAAATGTGTATGCTAATTATGTAAATACCTACATTTTACATAAAACTCCTCAAGAACTACTGGCAGGAAAGGGGAAACACCTTTTGTATATGCAAAACCACAGAATGGGTACCACTCTTTTAGGCCTTTCTAACGCAGGATGAGCTGGAGGAAGAGATGTAATGATTGAGTTACCATGAGCAGAGAAAGGAACTTCCACTGATACTTTTCACTCACAAGTTCAAATAGGGTATACATGTAACTTCTTGCATGACCAGGAATTCAAGATGTGGTTGAAAATGCATCCAGTTCAGCCTAGATATAAATTAGCCACTGTACATTCAGCTATGAAGATGACTAAGCCAGCTGAGTATTATTTATGGCTGTGACACCTGCTCTCAGCATTCACAGCTGATAAGCATATAGTGCATGGCCTTTTGGCTGCCTATATTTGTACCACTCTGCTTAGAAGGCTTTGCATTTGTTTAGCATTGGTCAGATCATTACATCAGGCATCAGTGCTTCCCTGTGAAACAGAATGACTGCCTGGAGCAGTTTTAATCAGTTTGTAACTGGAAATGTTCCATACAGGTCAATGGCTATCAGCTGTTGGAGTGTGCATAATGTAATTAGCATGGGCCACAATTGCTATTTTTAACTTAAATAAGGGACCTTTTTGCTCAAGTCCAGAGGTTTATCTGAAAAGATACTGAAATATCTCTTAGATCTAACTGTAGTAGTCACATAGTCCATGGAGGCTTAATTCTATGAACCATGAAATTCGAACTGTTTAAAGAAATCCATTATGCATAAATATTACTGGAGGGATGCAGGAAAAGTTGTTTGTTTTTCTTCAAGTCAATATCCTGCTGCTCTTCCTCTGCAGAATTTAGGAGTTGCCTTTCTCTTGTTAATCAATATGAAACATTTATTGATTGATACATGTTGGACAGCATGAAAGATGTTATTACTGCTAGGACATGCCCTGTAAAGCCCTCCATAAACTGTTCCCTATTGTGCTATGCATTATTCATAGGACAGCAATTTTGGATTATGAGCCTTCTGGGCTTGCTCATCTTCTTTCAACAGTCTTGGAAAAGTAGTTCCCAGGGAACCTGCTTTGGCAGGGGGGTTGGACTCGATGATCTCTGGAGGTCCCTTCCAACCCCTACAATTCTGTGATTCTGTGATTCTGTGATCTTAGGTTCTACAGCCTTAAAAAACTGTTTTTCCTGAGAATTAAAAGGGCACTGCCCTTCCTACAGCTCCTTCTAAACCTCCTGCAAGATGTCATAGCATCTCCTCCTCAGCTAAAACACTGGCTGCTTTCTTCTGTTTCTAGGTAGCTTAGTAATTGAATGGTGCTGGCTTTGAGAGGCAGGTCATGCAATTATTCTGAAGCAAACAAGACAACTTCTCCAGGCTACTGATAGCAGCTGATTACATATGTAAAGCCCAACTGCTTCTATCGAAAGGTAAAATTATCACTGAAGCAGATAATTTTTAAAGCATCAGTTCATAATGTTAAACAGAGCAACTTTGAATTTGCATGTTAACATCCATCCCTACAATCTGAGCATTGCTTGTTTTAAATGACAATGTGTGGAGAAAAAAGCCAGGGAGACAAAATAGCAGCAAGCAATAACAGTGAATTGAAAGGGCTTTTAGTGCTACCAGTTAGAAACAGTCTTCTTTTGTTACTATTAAAGTTAAGGTAGTAGTTGAAAGTACTGCTTTAGTTTAGACTGTTATTTGGTAGCTACTGTCCAGAACAGACATGAATAAAGTCTGCACCATGTAGAGCTTATGCTCTAAAGCACTGACATGCAAAAAGATGTCTGGAAAGAAACACATATTGAGCTGATTCTACTGATACACTAATATCTTTCTGTATGGAAATAATAGCCAACTGTTCTTCGGCCATCATCTTCTCAGTCCATCAACCTCATCATCCATCTTCCTTAAAAGCATGAAAACGTGAAGTTGTTTCACTGGCATCCCAGAAAAAGTGACTCATGCATGGACTTATCTTGATAGTCTTACTGGTAACAGAACTACATTAAAAAAGGTGTGGGTGTTTTGTTTACATAGTAGAAGGGTAAGGAAGACAAGGATAGCTTCCTTTCTGGAAGGGTAGAAAGCAAACTGATATATAATACAAAAGCAAACCAGCCAGGAAAGATAGAGCTGTTTCCAGAGGATGAAAGCTTATGTCATGAAATAGACAGAAGGGACTGTGGAGGGATTCCCAGTGTGAGAGTTTGAATTCAAAGTCAGTGGTAAAAAAAATGCAGAGCATCTCCACTTAAAAAAAAAAAAGAAGAAAAAAAAAAAAAAAAAAAAAAAAAAAAAAAGGGGAAAAAAAAAAGATAATGTGAAAAAAAAAACCAAAAAAACACAAAAACAGAAAAGGAAAGGCAATGTCACTGAAGGACACCAAAGTAAGCTTGGATCATATCAGGACACATTTTGGAAACATATTCTGGAGATGTATTACCAATTACAAGCAGAAAGAGAAGTAAAATGAGCTGTAACCTTAAATGAACACAGAATTTAAATGCAAAGGCAAGCCTGGGGCAATATATTTATCTAAGCATTGTTCAGTGCTGATCAATGCAACCAAAACCTCAGGATCCAAATGACAGCAAGAATACAATAAAAATGTACTCACTATAGTTAGTGCTCGTTCAGACCTAGACAAGAAAATCCTGAGAGGGTTTAACTACCACACACACACGAAGGGAAATATTTGGTTATAATTATTATGGAAAGACAGAAATTCAGTCATAGTAGCTTGTCTTAGTAGTAGCCACTGCTGAATAAATCTGTCTGGCCAAGCACATTCTGTGTAATTGGATCTTAGGGTTTTTTGGTATTTGTTATTTTTTATAACTTTTGGTTCTCTGACATAATTATCATTTATTTAGTGAAGGTCTCTGTTGCAGAGAACTCAAGTCTGTTTCAGATGATGAGCTGCTGGTACTACAGGACATTGCTAATCTTTTCTTCACCCTACTTCAGTGCAACCTTGATCTACTTCCTTTCCATGATCTCTGCAAGTTCGTTGTGCTAATTCCATCCTGTTCTTGGCAGAGAAGTGGGTGGATATTTTGAAGGCCAAGAATGAAAGGAAATGAAAAAACATCTTTCCAGACCTTGTTTTTCCCATGCCAACCTAGGTGGACAGTTTTATGGCCCCTACTATGACTTACCTACAGCAGCTTAGGATGTACTCTTTCATTTCTGGGAGCAGAGGGAAGGTAGCCTTTTTTGCTGGTACCTTGTGCCTATTCTCCTTGTCTGTTTATAGACAAGGCTATTTGTACCAGCACAGCGAACTTAGGAAAATTTTTTGGAAGCTTAGATTAAAATGTAAACTTTAAAAAAAAAAAAAAAAAAAAAATCTAAGCAAACAAAACTTCACTTATATATCACATATATCTTCACAGCAGGGAGGCTTCACAGGAGTAGGGACTGCATTCCCAAAAATCATTGTTTATAATCAAGACCAAAATGCTAAGTTTCATAGCTGAAGTCTGTTTTATAAATTAAGTAGTTCATGCCGGCTTAATTTGTATTGAAATTATCTCATTACTATGTATATTTCTCAAACAAAAGGAAATTTGTCTACAAGTGCAGGTTATATTTATGTGTATAATGAGTATAATTGTAATAGCTGCAAATTGAAAACCTGTAGAAACACTCTTGAATAAACATGGAGCAACTGATAACAATCACCATTCCTATAGATGCAGTGTGCTAACTGGCTCAAGAGCTTCCTATTAGTAACTTTTTACTGTGTTTAGTGTTAGAAAGAGCCTGAAAAATGAGCACCTCAGATCGTTCACATTGTGCATCTTTTCTTTATGTCCAGTGCAGGTTATAAGAGAGAGATACTCAACAAACACGTGTCCCACCTGATATCTGTATGCTTTTGTTGCCTTCTTTTATTATTTAATTAAAAAATAAGTAAATAAAAGCTTTGTTACTTACATACATTATCTATATTACATATTTGATATATGGCCCAAAACAATTCCTCCTCAATCAATATGACCAAGGAAAGCCAAAGGGGTTTGGACACTCATGCAAGTAACATGTACAGTGTGGCTTGATATAGCACATACAAAGTATTTTGTTCTCCTTAGAAGGGAACATGACAAACAGAGTTAAGGCACCAGTGCCGAAAGATGCTTTCAGAGCACTTTTATTTTTCTTTACAAAACTGGATAAATAAATTCCCATTGTCCAAAATATTTCAGTACATTCTTAATGTTACTCCTGGACAGAGGTCACACTGCAGTAAAGGGGACAACGTGCACGCTCCAAGCCAAACACAAACCTAAGTGCTTTGTGGAAGCATGCCTAAATTACACCCTTGTGAGAAAGCTCAGCTGGGAGGCCAAAACCAAGGAGAATAAATTACCACTTCATCCTGGGACATGGCTTCCTTCTGACACAAACAGAATTATATCAGCAGGGGCTGTGGCAGATTTTGCATCGGTGAGAGGATAGGTGCGATTTTCTACGCCATCTACAGAGAGTGATAATACGGAAAGCCCCTCTAATACATCCATTGGCACCCCAGGGGTCCAGGCTGCTGAAATTAGTTCCTGAGCAGGTCTCAGCCTGATTCTTCATGCTCTGTGTAATTATACTGCTTTTCAGGATGCTGACGGCATGGTCTTCGAACAAATTAAAACTTGAAAATCTATAGACAAAATGCTGATTATTTGCTTTATTCAGGATTTGAAGGGTTGTTTCCTGAAATTGGAGCAATTGAGGGAGATAGAAGCTCTCTTAGTCAAGAGGGATAACCTCTGCTACTAAGCCCTTTGAAAACAGCCAGCATACAGGACTTCTGTCTCAAGGTACAATTCAATCACTTTCGCTTGAGAGTGGGGTCCTTAGCTCTAAGGTGCAACAGCATGAGTTTTTGAATCTACCTGTTTTGTTATGAAGTACTGAATCAATGATATGGTGATCAGCAAATGAATGGAGATCATTTATAAATAAACAATTTTGGCCACAGAGTCTTTTCAACTAACGATATTCTATCACATCAGCAGCTGCAAAAAATATAAATACATAAATAAACCATGTTATTTCCTCAGAGGCACACTAAAAGAAACAAGAAAATATTCCAGCAGACTTCATTGATCACACATACACAAGTTTCCTAACAGTGTGCTTTCTAATATCAAAGGCATGGGGAATTCCCAATTCCCGCAGCACTCCGGTGTCTTCATCATCCTCACTTCCTCCCTGCATGCCAGCTTCACCCATCTCCAACATCCCGACAGCTTCCTCCCTCTCCATGCTTGCTTCCATCTGAATTCCCTTAGCTCGTTACAAACCCTTCTTTTTCACATTTTGTCAGTGGTTAACAAGGTTGGGGAAGCTCCATCCACCCCAAGCACTGCCTTGTGTGTCTGTTTCCAGATCTTTCTCAACAACTCCCTGTCAGTTTTGGCAGGGAATGGAGATATGCATCCTGCTCCAGCTTGAAGCTCAACTGCAAGATGGCCGGTCAAAGGAATGCGTGGCTCATTAGCAGCCTGGGCTTTTGCTTTCCCTTTGAATCAGGCTGTGAGCATGTGAGAAGCTGGAACAATTTTTGGCTCAAAGCTTGTTCAGCAGCACCTATCTGAGACATAACATGCTCAGCAAGCTTTTGGGGTTAATGGTTACCATGGTCACAATGGCAAGAGAAACATATACTACTGGGCAATCGTTTTCTGCTGTTGCTCCTTTTGGGCATTCCAGGTGACTTATAGAGGTTGTCTTGGAGGAGAGGACCACCATGCAGCCAATGTGCATACCTACCAGCCCATCATACAACAATCTCATGATTAAGTGCCAATTACCCAAAGGGAGGGGCATGTGCTGTGGATGTACTGTTGCCCCTGATGAACAAAACATAAGTAGCCCTGACAACTAAAGCAAGCCCTGACGAATCAAACAGAAGTGCTCCGACAACCAACTGCTGTCCCAGCAATCAGGATAAAAGCCTGAAGAGTTCTGAAGTAGATTGTGTACCCC
This sequence comes from Centrocercus urophasianus, assembly GCF_019232065.1. Lineage (NCBI taxonomy): Eukaryota > Metazoa > Chordata > Aves > Galliformes > Phasianidae > Centrocercus > Centrocercus urophasianus. The sequence continues at coordinate 55,037,644 of NW_024884364.1, read as the reverse complement.
CCTCCACCGAACTGCAGCCATGCTGGTCAACGAGACATTGCTGCCAAACTTGCTGCCTCCTATGGACCAGTAAGATGCTTCTGGATCCAGGGTGGTGACTATCCTCACTATGGAAACTGTTTGCTAGGATTTCTCTCTTTACTATTGCTAACTTCCCCAGCTTCCTTAGCTGCTTAGAATTTGTAATACATCAACTGGACAGCATTTGGCCTTGTTTGCCGCCTTAGTTTCACTTCAGGTACATATATGTTGAACCATCTCCTCCAATAATTGGAGTGAAACAGAAGCCATGTCCCATCCTACTCATCCTAACCATTGGCACAGGATGGACTGCTGGCACCTATCCTGGGCACAAGCAGAGAATGCCTTCCCTTGGGACTTGGAGTCTGCATCCTTCACAAGCAACAAAAACTTATACATATACATTCAAAAATACATATACATATACATTCAAAAAGAAAATGACTTTATATTACTGATCAGTAGCTCATAGGTCAGCCCGCATCTTTGATATCTAAGATGACAATATTTCTTTTGTCTCTGAGAACCAGAGTACAGAGTTACCCTGAGGAGTTCTAAATAATTTTCTGCACATCATGTTACTGGGATTATATTCTACTAGAAAACAAAAGTCATTCCTTTTCTGGCACGCTCCAGCTCACAAGAGATCAAGGCCATTGTGTGAACAAGAATCCAGAGAAAAAAAAAGAAGTCTGTCTGTTTGATATTATAATTAATTTACCATAACAAACAGGAAGAAAAAAGATTTGACAGGTGGCGATGGACTGAGCTGTGCTGTTAGCAAATTTTAGTTTACCCTCAGTAAGAGTATGTTCACTGCCTAGTAATCTTGAGTTCACTTTGCCAAAAAAACAGTTGAGAAATAGTCTGCCAACTGCAATAGATGGAGCTGGCTATCGCTGGTTGGCCTGAAGTGCTCACTTCAAAGTGGTGAGCTGGCAAAGCTGCTTCCCATTCAGGGGAACAGGACCAGGCACCACAGTTGATATGCCTCTAGTCTGTGGGTTGTCCTCGATTCTTTCCACAGGGCACATAAAATGCTAAGCAGTAATAATCTAATTTTATCTGAGCATTTATGTTTAATGAGGTCTGTGTTGTTCCTTCCTGTACACAGAGATGTGCCATTCAACAAAAAAAAAAAAAAAAAAAAAAAAAAAGAAAAGAAAAGAAAAACACTTAATTGAAAAAGGAAACAGGAAGTAAGGGCTTAAGAGGTGAAGGACTACAAAGTAAAAGTTTAAAGGAAAAAACAAACGAACCAAAAAATATTATTTGACCATCTAAAAGAATGCCCACCTGAGAATGCTTAGGTTCCCTACAAACAGAGTTGCTCCCTTGCAAGTATTTTGTAAATCACAATTCTGCTGGCAAACAGTATGTAACCTGTTAAGCCCCTACAGATGTTATATCTACATCAGTAAAGAATAGCTCTATTTTTAGCCACAAACATGCTCTGGTTAAAGAAGAGCAAAGTAGAGCAATGGCAATTAAGCTTAATAGCTGTGCACAGCAGCTCTGTCAGGCTGCCTCTCCACAGGTGAATGGAAAATGTAGAGGGACTAAAAGCTCTGTAGCTGGAAGGAAGCACACAACTGGGGTGCTTATACTGCTTTTTAGGAGAAGAAGTTCTACATTTGTGATTTTCTTCTAAAGGAAAATATCTCAGTGGAATTTTGTTCCTTCAGTACTATACCATATTCGTTTGAGGAAATGGAAATATAGAGTGTTTCAATTTCTTAGAGCATGTCCTGCTACAAAGCAAAGAAACAAAAGGATGCAGTCATTCCCCCTTTGGCTCTTTGCTTTCCTTCTAATGTTCTCAACTCTGCCTCTAGTCTTTAGATTCTCCAAAAAAACCCACGCAGATGAGAAAAACAAACAAACAAGCAAAAAACAACTACAACAAAACAAGCAAAAAAAAAACTAACACAAAATGCTCTTGTTTCTTTTTCAGATATTGCAGATATTTCTCATTAGCAGACCTTGGGCCCAAAATTGAGAGCTGTTGGTAAAGCCACTTATAAGATATGAAGCTTATGATAAATAGGTGTTAATTAAGTTTTGAAGAGTCTCTTAGCACTTTTTGCTGTGTTGAAACTCCAAAAATTGTCTGTTCCAGAAACTTCAAATAAACCTCATCTGAAGTGAGATGTAGTTGAAAATGGCCATCAGAAGAAGCAGAAAGGCATTCTGGGACAGTGTTGGTAATTAGGAAAGTATGAAGGATGTGATATGACTAAATAAGACTTGGAATCCTAATTGTTATGCTTAACTACCGGCTAATGCAGCTTCAGATAGCACCTGAGAGTAACAAGATTCCTAAAATGGTAGAAATTAGCTCTTTCCCCTACAGTTGAGAGACAAAACATTCTCAAAGCAGTATGAGAAAAGTTTTCCAGCCAGCAGGGCCACAAAATGACAACTTGAGGAGGACACTAGTGCCTGGATCAGCTTTCTTCAAGTCTGCAGTGAAAAAAATGGAAGTCCACTGAACTGGAAGAGAACTGACATGAGAACTGAACCGTGCATGTTAAGTCACACAACCCATGCAGTACTGGGATGTATCACATCTGCCTCTTTCTGTCTTACATCTGAAAAGACAGACCCAAGAGCTCTTCCAGGTGTTGCTCTGAAGGTGAGAACATAATCACAGTGTCACCAACCACACCCCTTTACAGGGACCAACATTCATGTCCTATCTTGGAGTCTTTCCTCTGAGAATAAGATATTACTTCTGCTCACGAGTTGTGATAATGATCATATGTGTATAGAAAAAAAAATGGCTGATTAATGGCAAATCCGTCTGAAATTGGGACCTCTGTGTATGCTTTTCCTTTGGGGCAAAGGAAAAACAGAAGCCTTCTGCCACAACCATCCTTATGTATGCTTATAAACATGCTGAAACCAGAGACTTGCAAAGAGTGGCAAAAAGATTTCAAACAACAGCTAACATAAATATATAATGCATACACATGGATATAGATCAAGATTCACATATTACTATTCTCTCTTAAAATAAAGAACCAATTTACAATCTCTGAACAAGCCTAGACTCTCATTTAGGGCTTTGAGACTCTGTACAGTCTCTTCTGTATGCAATCATCCCATTCCTATGCTTCAGCAATGACAAGCCTTATGAAACAAAACACCATTTCATATGACATTCTGTCTTAACCAAATAGTTTGCTTCAAGATCAGTATCAAAAAGATTTCAATTTTTGTTTCTCCAGAGTGCATGCACTGCTACCCAATCATACCTTGAAACTAAAGTATCTCTTCATCTATAATAAAGGCATATCACAACAGTGACAGGTACAGATGCTGTATTAATGAACAGTGAGGACCACAGCCTTGTCTCCAACAGATTAGTATTTCTGAAGGTCTGCAAGATGAGAAAGAAGACATCAATGCATGCAGACCACGGGGACTCTAAGAAACTGCAGCTGTGGACAGGTGCAACTGTCCAAAGGCTCAGGGAGAGGCAGCAAAAATGGAACACTGTGAGGTTAGTACAGAGAACCCACAGACCCATGAGACCCAACTTCTAGGTGTTTTGTCTCAGTGTCTGGCACAGAGGACGCATAAAATAAATTCCAAGAGGAAAAGACTTTATTAAGCTAAAATATGTTCAGAACCAGTCACGTTCAAATCTGATTTCAATGAGTAAAGGTAGTGCAAAAGATCGTATTTCAGTAACTAAAGGTAGTACAAAATATTTCCCCACAGTCAAATAATCATTAAAAGAAGAGGAAATTGAGTGTTAAATACAACTGGAGTTCACAGATGCAAAAGCACTGAAAAGTGCATTATCCACACATCTTTAGGTCTGTCCAGAAGCTAGCCATGTGGAACAGCAACACAAGCAATAATAACAAAAGAAGACCTCAGTCAGTAACTCATGAGATTATCCTTTCTCATTAGAATAGAATGGGATCGTTTACATCAGTGACAAGGTAAAAATAAAATTACTTACATTCAACTTCTAAATTTTTATACCATTAACATCTTCTGGGATCCAGAAAAAGTTCCAACAAAACTTGTAACCTATATCAACCAGACTAAGGATAGAAGATGGAAGCAAGAGTTCCAAATCTTTTGTTCCAAATCTTTTTCACTTAAACTCTTCCATTATGTTACAGAGTTCAGCATATACTATAAAGGCACAGAGGTTACGTGAAAGAAGACTTCATGTTTCTATGAAGTAGCAAGAGTAGAAAGAACCTGACCTTAAACTGTTAATTTAACAAAAATACAATTGTGCTCTTCAGCCTGAAGCCAGTATCTGAGGGAAAGTGTGCTTACATAAGTGCAATAATAGAGAAAAATGGTTTCCATGCAACATAGCTAGATAGTATATCTGAATAAGATGCTATTTTTAGTTTTCAAGAAAAACGATTTCTTTCAAACGAAAGTATCACTTTTGCTATACTCAAAAATTACTTCTCATCGAGCAGTCGTAAATATGATGTACACCACCTATTTACACATTTCATGTAGGACTGATGCTTCATCTATTTCTTCAAAATCAGATTTTATCAGAATACATATAATTTGATCTTCAAAGTAGAATATTTATATTTAGATCCTATTAACATGAATAAACAGATTTTCCTGGAAGACAATTTTGTTGTTATGCACTGTGAATAAAAAACAGTGATTTTTCTGTGGTATTAAATATAATTTAAAGGCATTTGTGTAATCATCTTGTAAATCGACTTCTCACAATGCTGTACAATAGCACAATTAAATTTTTTTTTTTTTTTTTCCAGTTTATCCTTTAAGGGCTTCACTTCATCCCTTTAAAAACTACATTGCACTTAAATGCATGGTACTTAAATGCATTTCTCATCACAAGAGAATTCACAAGATGCTGTTATTTTCACTGATTTGTATTAGGACAGCACTGTAGGATTAATTGAAAACAGGAACCCCCACCAGAAGTCTCTGAGTCAGTTTCTGAGTCCAAATAATTCCTACACCAAGATTTAAAGAAAAAACAATGAGAGTGAATCAAATAATGGTTTGGGTTGGAAGGGACATCAAAGCCCACTCAGCCCCAACCCCTGCCATGGACAGGGCTGCCCCCCACCAGCTCAGGTTGCCCAAGACCCCATCCAACCTGGCCTTGAGTGCCTCCAGAGATGGGGCACCACAGCTTCTCTGAGCAACTGTGCCAGCGCCTCACTGCCCTATGGGTAAAGAATTTCTTGCTAATATCTAATCCAAATCTCCTTGTTCTTAGTTTAAAACCATTCCTCGATTACAGCAAGGTGTTTGACACTGTCTCCCACAATATCCTTGTTATGAAACTTAGAAAATGTGGGAAAGATGAGTGGACAGTGATGGTTTGAGAACTGGCTGACTGGCACTGCTCACAGGGTGGTTATCAGTGGTGCAGAGTCTGGCTGAAGGCCTGTAACTAGAGGTGTTACCTAGGGGTTGGTTCAGTTGGGTCCAGTCACCTTCAACATCTTCATCAATGACCTGGATGAAGGGATAGATTCTACCCTCAGCAAGTTTGCTGTCGATACAAAGTTGGGAGGATTGGCTGACACACCGGAAGGCTATGCTACCATTAAAGAAGACCTGGACAGACTGGAGAGTTGGTCAGAGAGGAACCTGATAAGGTTTAACCAGTGCAAGTGTAGAGTCTTGCACCTGGGGAAGAATAACTGCATGCACCAGTACAGGTTAGGGGATGACCTGTTGAGAAGGACCTGGGGTTCTTGGAGGACAACATGCTGGTCATGAGCCAGTAGGTCGTAAGCCCTTGTGATCAAGAAAGCCAGTGGTATCCCGGGGTGCATTAAAAAGAGCGTGGCCAGCAGGTCAAGGGAAGTTATCCATCCTTGACTTGATGATCTTGAAAGTCTTTTTCAACCTGAGCAATTCTCTAATTCTATGATCCTCACCCTCCACTCTGACCTGGTGAGGCCACATTTGGATTACTGTGTCCAGCATTCTGGGCTCCCAAGTTCAAAAAAAGCAGGGATCTCCTAGAAGGAGTCCAGCGGAGAGTCACAAAGGTGATTTAGGGTCTAGGGTATCTCCCATGTGAGGAAAGGTCGGGTAGCCTGGATCTGTTCTGCTTGGAGAAAAGAAGATTTAATAAATGTTAATAAATATCTAAAGGGACACGGGAGGTAAATGGAGAAGGCCATGTTCTTCTTGGTGGTGTGTAGCAATCGGATAAGGAGTAATGGCCTAAAACTTGAACACAGGAAAACTTGAACACAGGAAGTTCTGTACTAATGTGGGAGAATTTCTTTACAGTAAGGATGACAGAGCACTGGAAAAGGTTGCCCAGAGTGGTTGTGGAGTCTCCTTCAGTGGAAACATTCAAGACCCATCCGGATGCCTACTTGCGCAACCTATTGTAGGATAACTGCTTTGGCAAGGAGGTTGGACTCAATGCTCTCTTGAGGTCCTTTCCAACCCCACTTTGTCCTATCAGTGAATAGCACGACAGCCACAGAACTCTTGTTAGTGTCACAGAGACAGCATCTACATCTAACACACACAGAAGTATGGCAAAAACAAAAACAAAAACAAAAAAAAACCCAGAAAACAAAAACAAAACACAAACAACAAAACGGAGGAAGACAGCAAATGGAAGAGGAGCACAAATAAGAGAGACTGGAAGAGAACAACACTACATCCGCAGTAGTTGGCTTATGGGTACCACTGATGTATGAAAGCTGATCACAAGAGGTGAAATTCCAATGATTTCAGATGTTACCCAGTAACTCAACAACAACTGCTCTCAGTCCAAGCAAAGTAGAAGCGAAGTAGCATAGAACATCAAACCAAATGGCTTTACAACAAAGGTTACTTTACAGACACACAGGTAGGACTTTACTGCAGCCATTTCACAGTAAGGTGCTGTGGAGCTCCTCCATTACAGCTCAGCTTCCTCAGAAAGCACAGTACACTGCTGGTTGTGTGTGCTAAGCCTACATTACCCCAAGCTCTTTTGTGTACCCTGATGTCTAGACTTGAGCAAGAGATAGGGATTGCACAGCGATTGTTCAGATTTATGCTTCTCAGTGATGATCAGTCTGTGTGTATACCTTAGGAAGATCAAGGAATCTTGATCTGCAACCTGGTGTAGGGAACCTGCTTTGGCAGGGGGGTTGGACTCAATGATCTCTGGAGGTCCCTTCCAACCCCTACAATTCTGTGATTCTTTGACTTAATTCATACATCTTCAGAGATAATACTAGAATCCAACACTACTACACAACTTCTGTCAGGAAAAGGAACAGTTATTAATGTAAACATTTTTCCTGCAGCCCAAAACAAACAATTAAAAATGCTAACATATGCCAAAAGTAAAGCCCCTTCAAGAAAAGACAAAAATGGGGTCAATAAACAAAAAAAATCAATTGCCCTAACAACACTACAATTCCAATGGGAGTTTGTGAGAAGTGCTTGGGGGCAGATGAGGGAGAAAACTGCAAAGCCAACTATGTTTGGAGAAAACAGGGCTGATACTACCTCTCCAGCTCCCCACAGAAGTGAGTCCACTTGTTACTGAAACAAAATCTGAAGGCATCATCCTCAGTTTTTAAACATTCCCAGGAATCCTGACATTTCTTCACTAAGAAATACTACGTCCAGCAGAGCAATATACATTAGATAGCCAGACTTTGGTCTCTGTTGAGTGAATTTCTAAGATAAATTACTATTTTCAAGCCTTTTGATATCAAATACACAAATGAGGATATTTTCCCTCCCTTATGTTCATAGAATCCTTAGAGTTGGAAGGGACCTCTAAAGGTTGTCTTGTCCAGCCCCCTGCAACGAACAGGGAGATCCACATCTAGATCAGGTTACCAAGAGCCTGGTCCAGCTTGACCCTGAAAGTCTCCAGGGACTATGTATGTTCCTATGTATGTTACAAAAAATCCTACCACAGAAAGTATCACTCATGTAACAAACCACCACAACGCTTTCAATGGCAGTATAGAAAAAAATCCAAGATAGACAAACTTTGAAGGAAAAGGAAGAATCAAAGTTAACAAAAATACAATCCTACTCATGAAGCAGTAGAGAAGAAAAGGATAAGGTCACTTTTTAGAAAATAAATTTTACAAGACATTATTTAGAAGAATATATAAAATGTAGATTAAGTATGCAGAATATACACATTATTTCACCTGAAAAATACTGTCTCCATGGTATTAGTTTTAGTCATCACTCTGGGATGAAAGACAAGCTCAAAAAAGATATATAGCTCTGTCAACAAAGAATAGCTTAACTATCAGCAAGAAGAGCAAGAGCCACAAAACTCTGAATAAGCTCTTTGTGCATGTATAGGGAAATCTGTTTTTGTGAGTCATGGCGCATTTAGGAGAAATCTTTCAGTGCCCTTCTGTTCCTGAATGTGTAGTATGGGAATTAGTGGACTGATCTCCACTAAAATCTGGTAACAAAAAGGCATTATCTTTCGGGAACCTTACCCTGGAAGTCATTTTTAGAATACATAGCAAACCACTGAATTGGTCAATATTATCCACCAGGTCTTTATTTTAGGGGTTCCTCTTCTGTTTATTTCTGGTTTGGTTGTTGCTGTTGAGTTCAAAGAGTACTGTTTAGCTGTATTTCCATTGGAGTCAGCCTCAACACTCCTTCAGCAGTTGCTGGCATAGTTTTTGACCAAATGTGTTTGGACTGATTCGACTTGGTCATTTAATTTAATTAAATTTGTCCTCTCCTCTCCCCTTTTCATCATGTATAATTTAAGATGCGTGTAGAATCTCAAATTAATGCAGAATGAGAAAGCAAATCTTTTTATTGGCAATTTCTTTAAGCAAGTTAATAAAACAGTACAGGGACAGAATGACAACAGTATTATGTTTAGTAGTTTTTAAAATGTTGCACATTTAAGGACAAATAATAAAATTTATGGCTAGTATGTCAGCACTGCTACTCTTTACCATATACTCTTCAACTGGCAAAATCTTCAAGCATGTTGCTGATAAAGCACAATAGCAGAAATCATTATGCCACTAACATGATGTTGGACTACGCAAGCTTATTTCTATTATTAGCATTTGCCTCTTGATGCAAAATAATTGAGTGCAAGAGAAAAGAAAAAAAAGCTCAAGTTTCATCTGTGGCAAAATTCCAGTGAGTGTACAGGAGGAAGACTTTGGACCAATGTAATTCATCAACTAAATCTGTTATATTATGTATGTTCACTTAAACGACAATGACTTTATGGTAAAGAGTGCTGAAGCAGCATGAAATAAGCAAAAAATCTCAATACAGCAGAAATCGCAATTAGCTGAGGTACTTCTTGGAGTTCCTACCAAGTCAATCTTCTTTAGCTGCTGTAGACTGATTATCACAGAGGATTTTCAGATATTTTGCTCTTTGTTAATCAAGGGCACTTTTTTTTTTGGTTCTGAAGAATCATGTGTTCTAAGCTAATATAATTCTGCAGTGCTATAGAAGCTTTGCTTGTTGTTTTGCTGTCATTTGGACTTCCTATTTCAGTCTTAGAATAAATACATTTTCACGTTATCACCTTCCTGGACTGCAATACTGAGACAGGATTAAGGGCAGGTACGCATACTCATGCATTCCAATAAGAAGGGTCAAAGTTACCTCCTTGCCTCTCATTTCAAAGAGTGAGAGTAAGCAGCATTCTGGCAAAATTTCATTGTAAGCCTATTGGCTTCCCTGGCAACCTAGGAATGAGTAACAAAATAAGCAGGTAGCACAGCCAAGGCTAAAAGGTTGTTCTTACAATCCATTTAATCCTTGGGTTCACATATAGCCAAGCCCAATCTACCTTTCATAAATAAAAAAAGAAGAAAAGGATTAGTCAAATACTCGCATGTGTATATAACAGAAAAATAGGGAATGGATGTTGTGAGCAGTGAACACAAATTCCTAAAACACCACTGGAACACTTAAAGTGTTTAATTACTATTCTATGTGTTAAACAACATGTATTAAGCAGCATCAAATACACGGTGGACATATCATTTCCAAAAGAAGAGAAAAACCCCAAATGAAAAGAGCAAAATCTGATCATCCATGGTATGTAATACCTACAAAATTTTGTAGTAATATATATGAAACTCCATTGCTCTATTGCTTTCAACAGAAATTAAGAAGAAATTCTATCTACCAGAGAGAAGATAACAATAATTAAACTTATTAAAGTGTCAGAAGTTTTTTGCTTTTCATGCTATTGATTAACTGCTGGCAAAAATTAGTTTACATGTCTTGGATTTTTAGCAGTGATCTAAGTCTACTGCCCTCTGGACAGTCTGGGTCTCTTAAATTACATCTACTCACTAAGAATTTTAATAACTATTTCAGTGATTGATACTTTCTGAATCATTAGAGGATGAATACAGAAAAAGCAGTACTTAAAAGTGTTTACTGTGAAAAACTGCATTACAGTAAGAAGTAAAAAGAAACTCTCTGGGCAAAGAATTTTATTTTATTTTTCTACAAAACAGAAGCTTTCTAATGGGTTTTGAAGCAGTCTCCACAGAGGAATACAGTCAGAACCTTCTTTGTGTCCAAAGGTATATGTGAAAGTAGGAAAGGATGATGGGAATCTTGGTGTCGCCAAACACAAAGACTTTGCCATTTGTGTTGGCAAACTGTGCCACAGAATATTCATATTATATTACACAAACTTGCTAAAGTTACATAAGACAGCTATATGGAAGGCTGGATACTTGTGTCTTCACACTATTACTGTAAGCTGATCACCAACATATAAAAACTCCAAATACAAAACGATTCTGATTGCTACATATGTAATTCCTGATCAGTAAGGATAGGATTATCAGAACCTGACTTTAGACTCTCTCCTTCCACTAAGAAATCTCACAATGTAGATGTGTCTTGAAAAAAAAATGGAAGAAAATGTATGAAAATCACAGAAAAAATGTTTTTTGAAAAACATGCCAAAGCTATTTGCAATTATTTAGATGTTAAGCAACAATCCTCTTTAGAGTTTTCTTTTTTTTTTTGTTTTTTTTTTTTTTTTTTTTTTTTTTTTTTTTTAATTTGCACGAGATGCTCTAGTAAAGTGTTAGAAACAAAAGCACTGTATTATATAGTTCACTGACTACTAGGCTGGCTTCTTGGCCCCTAAGAAGTAAACAGGAGACAGTTGATAACATAGTAGAAATCAGACCATTTCAGCCACAATAAGCAGTCAGGGAAAGGGAAATAAGAACAGAGAGACAAGTTGTAATAAAGACTTCAGTGAACGCAGAGAGGCCTTGATGGCAATGGCCATGTCAGATCACACTTTTGACTACATAAACATATAAATAATGGCACAGAGAACAGGAATTTTCACACCACAATGAAGCTTAAGAGGAGGAAAATCTGTGATCAGTTTTGCTAGCTGATGTACAGATTAGAAAGGCCATTATATAAGATGAGCCAACAAAAATAACAAAATCACAAAGAAGCAATATACAGAAGTAACAAAAAGAACAAAGAGAGAGAGTGGTTCATCAACATCAGGTGTACTGATCAGCAAAATACCCAACACAAATTCCAACATTTGCTTAGGAATGAGGCACTGTCAAAATTTTCGTTTCTACTTGAAAATCTGCCTTAAATCATGCAGCTACTGAACTGGCATCAACCTTATCATCCTAGCTGGAATGAAATCATTGCATTGCCAAAGAGAATGATCTAAAAATTCTACCTCTTTTCTGGGTAACCAGAAAGGATCCCCAGTGGCAAGCATGTTCTTGAGCAGGAGCTGTATGCAAGATGAAGGACACGGCAACATACATCAGCTTGTGCATAGACAGGCATCATGAAATGTTCTGTAAAAACTGTTTATTACACATAAACCTGTACAGGTGTCTGCACATCTCATCAGCCTCACTCATTTACTGCCACCTGGGTACTATCAACAGCAAGCAGTCATTAAACAAACATCTTTGTTTACAGTTCGCCTAGTATATTTCCATCTGTGGATTGGCTGCAAACATCTAATAAAAGCTTTTGCTACTGAAAATTTGTTACCCAAGTGTTACAGATCAGACTGATAAGTGAAACAATTTTAGCAGAATAGCTTCTGGAATGGAAAACCATAATTTGTACGAGAGTAATGCTTTAAAAAAACAAAAACTGCAGTTTCTCTTTGTGACTCTGTGTGTTAGAATAAACAACACATAATCTTTGAAGAAACCCGGGCTTAGTTATTTGAAGTCTGGTAGACCACAGCTACAGCTGCAGGATTTTCTGTCTAGGTTAGTTTACCCTACTGACATTTTTTCCATGCAGATATTTTAAGCATTTTGGAGTTCTGAGTTCCACTGGGGAAGGGAACACCTTTCATGACACAAAGCAATTAAGTAAGATTAGCAAACATTCAGAGAATTTAAGCCTATGTGCTGGCATTCAGAGCACTATCCCTGAAGGTTAGATTTATTTACCTCTTTAGTGACCACATCCTGTCAACTATTTGTATTGCAAAAAGTGCATGCTGGAGTTTTTTACTTTCTAATTGAGTAAAATACTAGTTGCATTTAAGTAAATCCACTAAAAAGTTAGAATAGAATAGAATAGAATAGAATAGAATAGAATAGGTCAGTTGGAAAGCACTAACAGAAGTGCCATCAAAGTTACTGAATCCTATCCCCTGCAGTGACAGGATTAGATGTAGTCATGACTGTCTCCACTGAGAGAACTAAGAGTAAATTACTTAGGAAAGGGATTAGAAGGGTGGAAGCAGGATCTTAAACTAAGGTTCAGCCTAAGGTAGAGACTTTGTTTTCCTACTCCACTACTAATCACTATGTAAAAGGCATGACTTCCAGTTTGCAAGCTCAATGTTCTTAACATCACCACACATATCTATGGGCAAAACATAAATTGCTTCACTGCTCTTAAAAGGCACACACAATGAAGTATAAATATAAGCAGTGCCTGCTCAGTGCAGTGCAGCAAACAGTGCCCTCTCCAAAATTTCAGGAATCTCTCTAATAGATAAATCTATATCAAATCTATATAAAATCTCTCTCTAATTTTCTTATCCCAGCATACCATCATCCTATGGAGAGTTATTTAAGATATCAATTTAAATGGTATAGCAATAAAAATGGACAAATTAGCCACTGTCATTTCCAGAACCTAAGGCCTTACATACAATTTGAAATGTTTGGCATATATTGGATGGAGACGTCTTTATCATCTTCAGTGTTAAAATCACTCCTGATCACGCACAAGGAAACTGTATCTTTAATATCCATGTGCATTATCAGTGAAAGCTGACAGATTAAATTTGGTAAATCAAAATCTACTTGATAAGGTTATTTTAGTGTTTATATGCCATGTTGTGCATTCTTGCATACTCAAATTACAGGTGGTACTTGACAAGGTCTGCCTCTGAAAGCAAACAGCTGGACTGAAAGAGAGAAATTCTTCAGACATTGCAAGTCTTTCTCACACACAAAAACTCAGTACATTCAACAAATAGACCTGGCCAATAAGAATGGATAAGTAAAAAGTCCCACAGATAGCTCTTGTGCCTATGGTGCTTGAAAGCTGCAAGTTTGGGCTGCATCATCCCACAGCAATATCAGCTAAGTCCTGAGTCCGGAAAAAACAACAGCTATATCAGAGTAGTGACATAATCACTGAGCCAGTAAGCTCAGCCATTGCATCTTTTGGTATGCCCTTGGAGGTGCAGATCCTGCTGAGATTATATACTTCATGGAAGAGCGGAAACTTTTTCCAACCAGTTTTGACCTCCACAACTTGAGAAAGTTTCTGCACGAAATTGGATGGCTGTAAATGTAGCACAAATCATCCACACATCAATTTTGTGTTTGTAATCCAGTTCTTGTTCTCTGCAAAATAGAGGATATATTGTTCTAAAACTTACCTTCCCATATCTATACTATTACTGTGTCGTCCATTTGGAATGTTCTCTAAGCTAAAAGACATTGTAAGTCCAATACAAGAAACTACAGAACTAAGCAGCCATATTTCAGTTGTGGAGGAAATTACTGGACATTTTATGATTGTGTAAAGTTCAGAAAGCTTTGATATGTCTGATGTTTTAAGTTAGTGGCTTTCAGATGGCACTGAGCCAAGAACTTCCAAGTTCTACTACAAATTTTTGATGATTCATTCAATTTCAGCAGGCATATTGCTTTAGCCAACATCTTCTTAAATGGGATATTTAGGGCTGGGCATTTTTTATTTTTAAGAATTCTATTTTATTTATATGTTTAAGAATATATATAAATTGACAATGCCTATCATCTGCAGTATACATTGAGGTAAGTAAGAACTGTTAACTAAACATCAAACTTTACTAAAGATTTCAAGAAGAAAACATTCTGGAATGTGATACAGCAGAAAAAAGGAATGTATCTGCACCATTCTACAGTCCACTGTCAGCATTCTCAAAAAAAAGCAGCCTAGACTGAGCATTTATGAAGATAATCATTCAAAAGATAATCATTCAAAAGCTAATCATATTTTATGAGAACGCAAATGATGGCACCATATCCCAACATTACTGAAAGGAGTACAGACATCATCTGTATGATTCAAAACACACAATCCTTATTTTAAACACTTTTCTATGGGAAAATAGGTGGAGAAGACATTTTCATTTTAACCAATCCAAATATCAGTCTGGCATAATCAGGATAATTGAAAGCATTCCTTTCATGCAGTCATTCAATAAAAACCTTCTATATGTTACAGTGGGATGAGGAAAGACAGAAGGAGTTCTGTACATAAGACTCAGGTGAAATCTCAGCCTCATTTAATCAAACATCACTATTAAAATCATAAAATGTGACAGATGCTATCATTAGACAAACCTTAAAGAGAAAAATAATACTTTTATCAGCATTAACTGTTCGAGAACTCTGTAAGCAATGAGATTTTTTTTTCCTTTACCTTCTAAAATATTCACTATTTCCAAAGTAAACAATTTTAATTTGCATTTACATTATCCACCTATACCATATGTATTCCTCCTGCCATGTACAATGGCATACTAAATGCTAACCTACATGTTTCTGTTTACTAGGAACTTCCACTCAGGATGTTTGCTTTGCAGAACTTCCATGCTTTGCAATTGTGAGCACCAGTAATTCAAGCTGATGATCACTAAAGTAGGTTTACTCACCCTGCAACGTGAAAATATGAAGTGGGATTTGTGATCTCACACTTGGAAGTGTGTAGTAACACTGATAGGACTTGTGAAAGAAGAGATGTACTGTATTTTAAAACTAGAGCATTCATAATTGAGTCCTATGTTCCCAGTTCTCTTTCCTACCTCCAGAAGCAGCTTTCGTCCCATACTCTGATCATTAACATCAACTTTCAGCAGAATCTCACAAAGTATAAAATAGCTTTTTCTTATTCTTCGAATCAAAAACTGTGTCTCAAGTACAACCAATTGTCCTGATT
The DNA here is from genome assembly GCF_019232065.1 of Centrocercus urophasianus. Classification (NCBI taxonomy): domain Eukaryota; kingdom Metazoa; phylum Chordata; class Aves; order Galliformes; family Phasianidae; genus Centrocercus; species Centrocercus urophasianus. The sequence goes on along the minus strand of NW_024884364.1, from coordinate 55,022,194 downwards.
AAATATGCCAGAATATATCAGACTATGAAGGTAGCTGAAACCTCTGGAAACACCAAGCACAGTCTTTTCAAACTTCCCAACAGCTATCATTCCATCTACAAACAAATGGAGATGGATGTCAAGAAAATGGTATGAAGCAGTCTTGCTAAACTGTATGCAAGCTTAAAGTACATAGATCACTCTGAAATTAATGCCTCTTCCTTATTTCCACGGAAACTACAACAGATACAAAGTGCACAATGACTCTATTTCATAGAGCAAATTCTCAGCTACAAAACCCTCTTTTTCAACGTATTCACCGCCATTAGCTAGGTGTTTTTGCCTGTAATGAACAAATGCCTGCATGCTGCATTCGTCCAAACTTGCACTAGCAGAGGTGACCCACTGTCATGGTTGCCAATGCAGAAACTAATGCGCCATCCATCATCTCATGGCGCTCACAACCACTGTTTTGTCTCCATAAATGTTCGGCAAGTGTTGATGAATGTCAGTGGGTGTCATTTTTTTCCAAATGGAGGAATTCAGTGACACATCTTTGCTTCATTCACACTTCCACATCAGACGTCATTATGTCAGATCGCCCCTCTGCTGCCATCTTTTCCATGGCAAAAAAATGTACAGGAATACTGGTGGTAAGGTTCAAGCTGTACTGCCATGCCACCAACATCCGCCTTTGATGTATAAAATAGGAGTCATTACCTTCAGAGCAGATTTCATAGCTTATAACCTAGGTAATTTCTCTTAAGCAATTAATTACACAGGGAAGCTAAACGTATCTTGCAACCCTGATTCAATTTAATAATTCTTCATCTGTTTGCAAAGTAAGTTAAAATGAATTATTTTTATGACCAAGAAATATGGCAAGATTGCAGCTTTCAACAGTATGCAGTTTCATTGCATATTGTATCATTTCATATCCATTCGGTAAGTGCATATTTAACTGGTTAAATGACCAGCAGTTCACTGAGTGGTTCAAACATTGAAATGTAAACACTGAATCTAAGTATGTAACATATGTAGATACATGACACGGACATTTATCAATTCTTATTCTGGTTTCATTGTCTGAAAATGAGGGAGACAAATGCCGCATAAAAATAAAATACTGAGTTATAACAAAAGATGTCTTCAAAGCAAATATTCCACTTTGTAGCCAGATTTCAGGTAATAGTGACGTGATGCTATACTGACTATATTTTTGATAAAGAACATGCAGACATTACAACTCTCTATTGAAATATTAAAAAAAAATAGGAGAATTATTTGTTTTATTTTCTCAGTAACATTAGGGTCAATGGATTTCAATGCAATCTGCTCTGATGCCATTATCTGCAAAATGTCTGAGAATTCAAATAAATGTTTGAGCTTTAGTGCTGTATGGCCAATGAAGTCAGTGGATCAACTGACTTTCAACTGAAAGGAGGAATAATGAATTATTACATCTTTCAGATAATTTGGACCTCTTCTTTCTCCAAAGCTTTCAGAGATACTTACTGTTAACATACAGCTAGAAATACCTACAAGAGGTCCAGACATACAGCTGGTAAGTAAATCTACTATAAAATTAAGGACTATTCCCTTTTATAACCAAATCCTCCCACTTTCTTCTCTTCCAGAGGAACAGAAAATGAGCTTTCTATTACACACAAAGGCCTGACATCAGACTAAAGAAATTTAGCAAATATTTACTTTACAGAACTATCATTTATGAACTATCCACATTATTCCAAATTCATGTCAAGAAGGACTTCAGAGGGGCCTACATAAAGATGTTCTAAAGGAACAACCTAATGAGTCAACTCAAAGATAATGCCAGCTTCATGGAAATTCAAAGGAAAATAGATCCTATCAAACTCCTGTGACTTTACAACACACTTTTTTCTTTTTTTTTCCTTCATATGTCATGAAACTTCCAACTTCTCTCCTGCAATACCATTTCTCAATACTGACTACCTACCTGATTTCCTACCCCAATTACACTCATATGGATAGCTAGTGTTCTTAACTACACAAGTTCTGTTCAAAGACACATAACTTTTGACAGAAACAAAATAAAAAGGAAAGGTACAATGGAGTCTCATAAAGTTTTTTAGAATTTTCTGGTCCTTGCAATTGGAGAAAATACTTGAAAATGTGAACTTTTTCTGCTCAAACTTAACAAAACAGTAAAACACCCTGCTAATTATTTTTATATCTGGCAAGCACTAATACAATTCAGCTTCATAATCGGTTTCAACTTGCAGCAGCCATCATTAGACTTATTTGGCCCATGGCCTTAAAGCAAAGCACAACCACACCTCACTGCACTGCGCCTTCTGCCAGATGACTCCTGTCCAGCCCATCTCACGGTTTCAGTACTGGCTTCACAATTTATCTGTGACTATAGATTTTGCATTGCTCCAATTCCAAGCTGTATTCCTGGAGGTTAAGATCGTATTACCAGTATGATTCAGATCTTAAGTCAAAAATTTATTGAGGGCAACAAACAGGCACTGAAGGAGAAATACTGGAAGTCGAACTTTTCCATATGGATAATGATAGTATTGTAGAAATATGTTTTATTCAAATGAGTCAAATGAGATATATACATCCTGAATTACTTAATAAACTTAAACAAATTTAAAATTACTTAAACAAACTTTAAAAAGTGAGTTGGAAGAGACAAAAAAATGAATATCCCAAAGTATTCCCATACGTTAGCACAGACAAGCACCCAAAAAATGCTGTACAAACCATTTTACCCAGAGCTCCCATTCACCTTAGTTCTCTGGCCCTGACACTCTGACACAGCTCAGGACTGACCATCTTAGAGCTTCATATCCCTCCAGAAGTTTCTTTTAAGTTGTCCACTGCTGTTTATTTGATCTCATTCTAAATCTGAATAAGCAAGTAAATTTACTGATGTCTCAACCTTGGAGCCAGAGCCTGTCAGTGGTGCAGAACATGGTGCCTCCACAGCAGCCTGCATGCACAAATCAGTCAAAGAGGAAAGAACAAAATCAAAGGAAGGTGCACAGGAAAAAAAAAAAAAAGGGCATGAGGTAGATGGTATTATACAGGCTGAAAGAACAAAAAAAGCACATAAAAAATCCTGCAGAACTAAATGAGAATTTTGTTGTTTGCATACATATTGCAGAGAAGGCAAAGTATCTTGAGTAATCCCACTAATCTGATCATTTAACATTTCAAAATTAAGCATAAGCATGCATGTTGGTACACAATTTACAAATGGAGATTTACACTGCTTAACTGTAAATCTGTTCCAAAGCCTTCCATTGACAGCCTCTCCCTCACATTTGTTCTAAACTATCAACATACAGATTACTTGTATGACATATTTATCTGTTATGTCTCCTTGAATGACACTGGATTGCTCTTTATCTTTTCAATATCTGTACACTACAAGAAGAGATCATCTCAGGATTAGGGTGTTAATTTACAGTGTATCAGGTGGTCAGAGAAACTATTCTTGTGCTTGATCTGATGTCAGCTGAACCTTAGGTCAATCTGGTGTCACTCATTGAGCAGTAAGCAATTTTTAAATAATTATTAGCAATTATTTCAACTGTATTTTCTCATCTTCCCAGAGCACATTCACTTCTGGTTTTAAAACTGTAAATGGAAAAACACTGTGTGACATAAAACAAAGTGCCAGCTAGCACCGTACACAAGAGCAATGTTGCTCTCAAATGAGCAAATCATGAAAACAATGTAAGGGAAAAATAAGGCTTTACTCTTAAAGCATATATCCCCTTATCCTGAAATATAAATTCATGTATTAAATTGTATTTTTGAATGGACTGTGAATCTTGAAAATGTATCCAGTAAGCTTTTCCACAAATAAAAGCTTTAAAAAGAACCTTTTCCCCAATTACACCTTAAAATATCACTACCAGTTTTAACAGTTCTGGCAAAGCTCTCCCCTTATTTTCCATTGAGCTCTGTATTGCTGTAACATAATATCACCACAGATAAAGTAGAAGTATCTCCCAGAAAACTATGACTAGAATTGGGCAGAATGCTGCCATTATCTAGGTGTTTTTCCACAGACAAATTTGAAGGAAACGCCTGCAATTCTTTTTGAAGAAGGTAGGAAATGCAGAGCTGGTAGAAAGGCACTCAAGGACCACAAGTGCTGCTGCATCCCACAGCTCAGGGACATCTTGGTGCATGACAAGGCACCTTGGCACCTCACCCTTATGCCCACATCCACCAGTGCCATCATCTCCCAAGCCAGTTCCCAAAAGCATTAACTGAGAGCCTCAGATAACCTCAGTTTCATAGAACAGAATCATAGAAAGGCCTGGGTTGAAAAGGACATCAAAGATCATCTAGTTTCAACCCCCCTGCTATGTGCAGGGTCGCCAACCAGCAGACCAGGCTGCCCAGAGCCACATCCAGCCTGGCCTTGAATGCCTCCAGGGATGGGGCATCCACAGCCTCCTTGGGCATATTTGCTCCAGTGTGTCACCACCCTCTGAGTGGGTCACCCTCAGTTTGATTTAATCTAGTGAGGGGCAGAAGGGATTTCAAACTCTATCTAAAAGCAGTGAAATTAGGATAGAAGGAGGAATACAATTTTTCTTCCTGACTCTCCATTTCTCTGCTTCTCTCTGTTATAGAAAATACTAAAGATTGCAAGATAAATTTATCTTTTAAAATAGCTTCTTTTTCCAAACAGTGATACCACATTTGCTTGTATTTCCATTTAAGAACACGATAAAGACACTTAGCCAAAATGAAGAATTCTAGTCAGAAATCATCCTTACTTCTAAAAGATGACAACGAAGGGATTAGGAATTTATGACTACAATCAAGGCACGTACTCTACATTAAAGAAATCATTTTAATTAACAGAGCAGAAAATCTACATAGGGCCTCCAGAATCTTCGGGTTGCTGTGGGACTTTGGAAGTCAGTCACAGCATATTTAGATGTTTTTCCTTTAGTGGCTGCCCTAAGGCATTATCGTATGCACTGTGTATTACCACAGTACCAAAACTTGTAACAAACCCCGCTGACACTAGCATTAGATATTTTCGTTGAGCTCTCAAAGTATAAAAGAACATTTCAAATAACTGAGAGAAGGAACAAGGTTAGAATTGCTGTAACTCTTGTCAGGGTACAGTAAAAATAATGAAAACGCATACATTAGAAGTTTAACCACAGCATGCTAGCAAGTAGAAATCTACAGCAGGTTTTGAAAACTTTCGATATAGTAGTGAAATTGCACGAAAGAGAAGACAAAATTTTCTCCTCTGAAATGTGCTTGCATTCACCTAAATTGCTACTAAAAATATCCAGAAACACTAATGCAGGAAATACAGATCAAAATAAACACTGAAAAGACTTTTAAAAAATCTTATAATCATATACAAATTTTAGAAAAATGCTCGTGGTGGGAATGAAAACAGCACCACAGGTCTAAAAGAAGGATACTCCTTAATAATATTTAGTGAAGGCTCATCTTACTCCTCTCTGAAAACACAGAATTATCCATGAGTTTCCCTTCTAAAATTCTAATTGGATATGAAGAACACTGAGTGCAATACAGAACTGGACCTTGGAGGCAAATGTCTACCTTACAAGGAGATAAGAGTTCAGACTCTACAAAAATGCATATGAGCTGTTCGAGCAGAAACAGGATCTGAACAAAAAGCAAATGTCATTTTAAAAAATTCAATGACAGTAGGCCAGGATGCACTCATGTAAAATGTTCAAAGTCTTTGTTTATTCCCAAAATTATGAGATATCTTAAAGGAGAATCAATGAAAGCTCAGATGACTCATGTTCTATTAAGCAATCAACAAGTTATAAATAACGATGAGCTTGTTTGAGCACTGTTACCTGAATAATTTTTACATTTATTTTACATTTACATGCACAGACTACCGGTAGTCTAGAGCATTAGTTAAGATCACAAGAAATAATTTTTGCTGTTGATATATTTTTAGTAGTCATGACAGAGACATTTTTGAAGTTGAAATTTTTGTTTGCCTATCTTCTGGTATTTTATGAAACAATTCCAAAACCTACAGTCTTGTAAAATATTGATCCTAAGACTGTTTTGCAGTTGTCACAGAACCATGGAGTCATTTAGGTGGAAAAGGATTCTTAAGATCATCAAGTCCAACCGTCAGCAAACACCACCAAGTCCACTTACAAACCACATTCCTTAGCAACACAACCACCAATTTCTTAAATATTTCCAGGCATGGGGACTCCATGGGCAGCCACTTTCAATGCTTGACCACCCTCTCCGTGAAGAAATTCTTCCTGATATCCAGCCTGACTTTCCCTGGTGCAACCTGAGGCCATTTCCTCACATCCTATCACTTGTTACCTGGGAAAAGAGATGGACACTCTCTTTGCTGCAGCCTTTTGTCAGGCAGTTGTAGAGTGAGATGAGGTCTCCATTCAGCCTCTCTTCCTCCACACTGGACAATCCCACATCCTCAGCCACACCACATCTGTTTTGTTTCCCAATCCCTTCATCAGCTTCACCGCTCTTCTCTGAACATATTCCAGCAATTCCATTTCCTTCTTATAGTGAGAGGCTCAAAACTGAACACAATGCTCTATGAGCAACTTAGGTATGGAAGGACAGTCACATCCTGGTCCTGCTGCCCACTCTATTTCTGATGAGGGCCCAGATGTTGTTGGCCCTCTTGACCACCTGTTCACACTGCTAGCTTGTGCTCTGCCAGCTCTCAACTAACACCCCCAGATTCTTTTCCATCAAGTGATTTTCTAGCCCTTCTTCCCTTATAGCACTGCATGGGTTGACTCCGGTCAATTTAAACTGAGGAATTTTCCAGTATATGTAACTAACATAGATTAAGTGATGCCATTTAGACACCCAGTTATTTCATACAGAAATGAAGAAAACACAAAGCTTGCTGAAAAGAATAACCTGAACAAAACCTGGGTGTCAGAGGAAGGAGTGATTAATCTGTAACTTTGTTCTATGGCATTGAATCTAAACTGAGCTAGTGAAATGTAGCATAGCAGAATATGATCTTTCAATGCAAAATAAATTATATATGGCATCTTCAAAATACTAATTCCCAAATAACATGAAATGGGGCACCATTAACTTCAGAACTAAGATATTCTGGACAGAGGCCCACATGTTGGGTCATGGGATTATTTCACCTAAGAAACTACATCAGGTACATGACAGAGGAAGCAGGACAAAGCCTAGGATGCACGTCAAGTGTTGGCACCACAAAGATGAAAAGTTTTGCAGCAATTCATGAGGGTCTTGCGAGAAGTCATCTCATTGCTGTGTTCCTCTCTGCTGCTAAAAGAAGTAGTCAAATTGGAAATCTCCACTGAATATACAGCAAGTTCAAGAAAGGCTTTCAATTTCAGTTAGAATATTTATTTTCCACCTCACAATAATTGACTATTACATATGGCTACTTATGGTACTGAAGATATAGAATATATATTGTATGTGGTGGTTAAAGCATAAAAAAAATCTTACTAAATAAATCTCCGGGAAAAAGAAATTGACAAATTACATATCAAACAGAAGATTAAGTCCATATTTTATGAGTAATTTCTAATTCTGTTGCTGCAGCAGCCATTATTCTAATGCAATGACATGGTCTTTACAAATGCCACATTACAGTATGCAAGTGGAGTTACTTTCCTGAGCTTGAACTGTAAGCATAACAGTGGAATCTCAAAGAGTACAAAATTGTCCCAGTGTGGTCTATCCTGAGAGTCTAGGGCATTCTTTGATCATTGTGATATCCGTGGTCTTACATAGGAATTAACAGCACTTTCATTAACAAATTAACAAATTAACAACTTTCAAAATCCCAGTGTAGCAAAACACAGTCTGTTTTGGTTCAATCCCCTTGTTGTGTGTTTAAGAGCTTACTGGTATAACTGCATCCACACTGCTGGCTGGTATAACCAGTCTCATCCTAGGCTTCACCAGACAAAAGGTGCTAACAGCCTTCCACATCTGCCCCCGTTCAATGTGAAAAGGACCAAACATTGTCCCACACATTCTTAATACACTAATTCAGCTAAATTAAAAGAACAGATAGCACTCACAAATTAGTAGGCTTTTGTTGAGTGGATGTAACTTAGAAAAAATCATAAAGGTCTCTGTAATAGGATAATGGGAATGGACTGTAAGTATATGTCCTCAGAAAAATTTTTGATAAGTATGTAAGGTTTAGTTCTCTGAAAGTAAATCTGCAACTGGATCACACCATGAGAGAATGAACTATTCCACAGAAGTCTCTTGAGGAAAAAAGGTAGCCAATAAGCAAACAAATATATAAGTGTATTTATGCAATAAGTTGATTTCAAGCAGAAATTTGCAAGAGCATGACATGAAATATCACCAAATATCACAAAGCACAGCTGTGATCATCATATGCTAAACTGCTGATGTTACCTTTGCTGTAACAATAAAAACATTAACAAGCAAGCTCAAGCTTCAATATGCTTCTGCAGACATGGAGCTAGCTCTGCCATTGCTACTACACCCTATTGAGTAAATAAAGGCTATTCTGAGTCTCTGTTTCTCAATTTGTTCTAAACAGATTCAGCAGGAACACCTATGCCAGTTTTTTGTTACATGAGCAACTTTAATTCGCTTGAAGCACTTAGCACCTTAATAAGTAGACTGCAAAAATACTGTAGCTTCCTCTGCATTGATGGAAGTACTATGGAATCAAAATTACACTTTTTTTGACACAATGTATTGATTTTGACAAAATGTCATTCAGAAAAAAAATATATCTATTTGAAGAAAAGCGCTGTTTTATTTAAGCATTAGTGTGAATATTTCAGTATGCTTTCATATAAAATTAATCCTATCTCAAACAAACAAACAAAAAAGCAATGATAAAATCCCTTCTGACTGATCCCAAGAAAGATTTTTAAAATATTCTGTTGAAAATATTTAAATAGTATTATTTTTTTTTTCTTTCTGATTCTAGGTGAAAACAAATAAAAATGCCTTTAAGTGGCAGTCTGGTTTCCTCATAACTCAGTTCAGTTCGTGTCTGGAAGTGGCCTCAAGAAAAGACTTTGTATGCCTGTTGTCCTTTCCTACACTCCAGCCATCTTTTGGAAGATTTCTATAGTGGTTCTTCATACCATGCAAGAGTAGGGACTCTAATTCCTTGACAGAAACCTTGTCTGCATCTCCAATACCAGCAGGAGTCCGCACTGCAGTCTGGCAACATGGGGAACATCTCCTGCACAGCTCCATCAGCAACTTTTGGTAAACTAGTCTTGGAATACCTTGAATATTACCACCAGAGAATAAATGGAGCAGCTCACAGCATCACCACAGAAAGAGAAAATTGCTGTGAGGATTAGCTTCTCCCTTTGCCTGCCCGCCCTCCATTCTCCTCTTCCTCTTCATCTTAGGCTGCAGTGATTGACTTGTCTGAAGAAATCTATACTGTTTCCAGTGAAGAAGGTGATGAGGTAAAGAATGTGAGGAAGCACAAGCTGAGAAGTTAAGACTGTGAGTCAGTGAACAGCCTGCATGAGTAGTGCACATCATAGATGGTGTCTATGACACCTGTGATACCTGGGAACTCATGGCCAGCCCTTGGATAAGGGCACGCGTGCTCGAGTGCCCTACCTCAAGAATGTCTCAGACACAGGAATTATATCCTGTCTTCCACCTTTTTATGTTGCAAATAAAAATTATATCGTCCATCTCAGGAGATGTGATATTTAATCCTGATCTCTAATTGATTTCCTGCCCTAGATTTCATGATGGCTTAGTTCTGAACCTTTGTCTTTTGAAAAGGAAGCAGTCACAAGTTCTTGAAAGAATGTAACATCTTCTCTTAGTTCCTATTCTGTATAAAAAATACAGATTCCAACAGCTTTCAAAATATATTACAGTTTCTTTTTTTAAAGTTTATTGAAGTCATCAGAAACTCTCATCTCAGGGCTTACACAAGCCTATACCATATATTGCAGAATCCAGTATTGTAGGCAAAAGGAGCTTGAACAAAAGCAGTCTCAGACATAAATTAATCCATGACTGAATATCCAAACACATTTGGATTTTCTCTTCCTGAATTCACAATAACGTAATTCAAACATTGCTTCAGAAAGAATTTTGAGCACTAGAAGCAGCAGTTCATTTGCTTTAAACTGCACAAGACTTCTGAACTGTGATTTAAAGGAGAGCTTACATTACTTTGCCTTTAAAGTCACAGACACACACACAATTTTACACTATCTTTACAATAAAGTCTTCTAGCATTCACAGGAAACTGTCAATGAGAGCAAGCAACTTCCAGAAATGTGACTGATAGGAGGAGGATTTTATTGCAATGTCAGTGATTGGCACTGGACAGTTTTAGGAATTTAATGACTGCTACCAGCAACTATGGCAATGTGCTTAAAACATTATATTGTAAAAAGTACCACCTACAAGGACAAACGTGACCAGAACCTATACAGATATATAGATACCTTCACCTAGGTAATATTCCTTATCTTAAATATTAAGAAAATAACTGTTATGTATTCTTGAACTTAATCGTAGAGGCTGGGAGATTTTGCTAGGGAAGTATCAATTTTCATGCTATTTTTTAAATATCTGATACTAGCCTCAATCAGAGACATGATATTGGGCAGAGATATTGGGCTATGAGATATTTGGTGTGAGTCAAAAAAGCAATTCATACATCTGTTTACTCCTGCTTCTCATAAACAGCAGAGAAATGAGTATAAAGATGAAGGTAATGCTTTGAAGCAAGTTCCTAAGTAAGTGATGACTAAACCTCACAGTTCATTTCAAAAACAGGAGTCAACTGGGCTTTGAGTTACCTACATTAGTGCTAAAGTCCTAATCAGAATTATCCTTCTGAAGTGAATCTTCTAGCCACTCTGTCTTACCTTCCTTGGCTCATGCTGCAAAACTCTTCGACAGCTCCACTCCTTTTGGATGGCCGCAAACAAGAGATGCTCTCCATAAGCACACATTAAATTCCCATTGTAACTTGCTGTGCAGGGCACTGAACCAAATCAGAACTTCTATAACCAGGTAAACTGCCAGCAAAGGCATTTAATGTGGTCATAGGGCAACCAGCTTCACTCTGCAGACCTGCACCTGCTGGGATGCACTGCAGTAGCCTTTGACCAAACACTGGCCAGACCTCAGGAGAACAGGGGTTGTCACTCATCTGCTGAGTGACGCAAGACTTTCTTCTCTTGTTGGTGCCCCCACACCATGAGAGCGTTCAGTTCCTGCATATAAAGCTTTGAGACCTACAAATGAAAAGCGATTTCAACGTTTATTTCAATTCATAGAATCATAGAATGGCTTGGAAGGCACCTCAAAGCCAACTCAGTTATAACCTCCTGCCAAGGGCAGGGTTCCCACTCCCTAGAGCAAGCTGCCCAGGGCCCCATCCAACCTGGCCTTGAACAAATGCATAGTATTACATTCTGGTAATCCATTCACTTACAGATTCACAGCCTTGCACCTGGCTTTTGCTAACTATTTTTTCCCAAGCACACATATCCCCTGCAAGGTCTCTCCCTGCAAAGAGAAGCATTTGGGTACATCTCAAACTGCACCAATCCCTGTTAGCAGCCCTAAGGACAGCTTACAGAGTATGCTGGAAGGCTCTGCTCACTTTGTGTGGAGAATGCATTTTGCAGTGGAGATCCTACAGATTGCTTCTATAAACAGATGTCTCAGGTGGCTTTGTTTTTCACTGTCATGTTACTGAAACAGACGGCTTATGACTTTTGCTCCAGGGAGACCTCACTGAGGCCTTCCAGTACTTGAAGGGAGCTTATAAATGGTGGGGGAAGTAACTTTTTACATGGGCAGATACTAATAGGACAGAAGGGAATGGATTTTAACTAGAAGAGGGGAGATTTAGGTTAGGTGTTAGGAGGAAATATTTTACTCAGAAGGTGGTGAGGGTCTGGCAGAGGCTGCCCAGAAAAGTTGTGGATGCCAATCCAAACCATTCTGTGAGTCAGTGATTCTGTGATTTTGTTAACATAGATTCTTCAAAATAATTCTACAAGGATTTAAAAAAACAAACAAAAAACACCTTAGCCTCATTAGTATTCAATAAGTAAACTTTTTCCTATGTTTATTTTTTCATTCTCCAGTGAGGCTGTTGCAGTGCCAAGGACAAGCAGCATGCAGGTGACAGACCCACAGAGCCAGCTAGCCACTGCAATCACGCAAGAACAACAGGGCACACAGCAGCAGCTATGGGCTCATGGTCCTGCATTTGCTTCAGAAAGAAAATCACCAGGAAAAGCTGACCTGCAAACATCACTGCAGTTTTTTTGCACAGAAAACTGTGGGGGATTTTTACTAGCTCTTGATTTAATTCCAGCTGAGAATTCACCTTACTTCAGAAGTTCAACTGGCATGACTTAGTGAGGGTGTTCAATAAGGCTCCACGCAGTACAGCCGATGCAGCTGGTACAAAGTTAAAAAAAAAAAAAAAAAAAAAAAAAAAGTGGAATTTATTTGGCCTGCAGGTCCTGATATACATTCTCAAAGAGACTCTACGGCCAGGTCTCTACTAGTGAATTAAACATGACCAGAATACCATATACCAGAATACTTGGTGCCATGTTCCCTGGCACCAAGGCCATCCGACAAGAACACCTTGAGCCTGTAACTCTCTCCCCCTCCACAAAAGTGATGTTGCATGCTGCCTGCATGCCAGCAGCAGTCTCTGGCCAGCGTTAGCTCCTGGGCACTGCTTGGGACATGCTCAGGAGACCAAAGTCAAGTTCAAAAGCCCTCCAGTGGCTTAATGACAGAGATTATTTCAGTCTCAGTATTTAGGAACCATTTCCAAAGCCACTCAGTGTACCTGCACGGAGCAGTCTGTTCATTTGCTTATCTGCACTGGGCTGTCCCATGCTATGCTGAAGGAAGCTGAGGGAAAAGGAGAAGAATCTTCAGTCCACAATCCAGGAAATTTGGTTACAGAGGATAATTTCTGCAGTCTGGCAATAATAATTCAGCTGTAAAGCCTTCAATAAATTCTTTGGGATGTACGCTAACTGTAAGTAATGTCAAGCCTCTAGAATTAGTGAATAATTAATAAAATTATTTTATCAGTGTCTAAGGCTATGATTTGTTTGTTCCCATGGAGGAAAACCAAAGGGGAAAAAAAAAACAAAACAATGTTGGACCTGCTGGTAGATAAGAGAAACTGAGCTACTGAATTTTTCTAATTTAGTTTCAGTATTTTTCTCTGAAAGCTTTGCTTTAAAAGCATAAGAAAAAAACATTTTGAAAATGTACTGATTGGATCTTCACCAGCTAGAGCTTCCAGTCAAAACAGCTCAAGGGAAAAACAAGAAAAGTTGTCTTAAATCAGTTTCTTCTTCATCCCGAAATGACCAGCTGAACAGCTCTCGGTGTTAACTCCACCAGAGTAAATACCACAGACATACAATCCTTCCTAGCCACCTCCATGTCACAAGTGCACCATGTGGTATGACTGCTGGTCCTCATAACTGCCTCTCCATACCCTACTAGAGGGAAACAAAAATAAGCCAGATTCTGACTCATATAGCGGGCCAAATTTTAAAAACCTGTCTGCACTTCAGGACTTCAGCCAATATTCTTGCAAAGAGTGAAACAACACAATCCTTAATCTGTATGAAGATGCTGAATGCAATAATCAGCATTATTCAGATAAGTGTTTCTCTGCTTTTAGAAAGAAGGAGAGAGCAGAACTAGACCTAAAATTCACTCAGGTCATGAAACAGCCACAGAATAATGAAGGTTGGAAAAGAACGCTAAGATCACCTAGTCCAACCATCAACCCATCACCACCATGCCCAGTAACAAAGTACCTCAGTGACACAACTACAGGTTTCTTGAAAATTTCCAGTGATGATGGAAACAACTGAAAATAGTTCTATTAAAATAAATGAAAATTCAAACCATATTCAGGATTTAAGCTTACAATTACGTATCATTCTTCTGCTTCTAACATGTTCACCGGTATTCACACTGCTGTGAATGCAAAATCCTTGTTTTGTAGGGAACTTGCATAGGAGAGATTGCATGGTAACTTCAGAATACCTAAAAAAATTCAGCCTATGATACCTAACTGATTAAAAATTGCAATCAATTTTGATTGCATCAATCAATCAATGGTGTTGAGATCAGTGTATATGCCACTTTTGTGCCATCATATGAAGATGCAGTGGAATAACTTGCAGCATTAGTGCTGCATTGATTTACTTCTGCCTTTTTTTGTGATGGTTGATAGATGTGGGGTGCCACTGACATTGCAACACTGTGGAATAGCCAAGCTTGACACTCTATTTTCTGTGAAAAGTAAAATGTGTTCTTCGGAAGTATGATATGATAGAAGATGCAAAAATAGTATCCTCTGGAGTTTTTTTCAATCAGTAAAATAAGTGTTTTGAAGGCATACTTAATAAACGTTTCTCATCACGGAGACTGTAGCTCCTTCTAAATAACTGCCTCTTTACCACTGTTTTTTGTGAAAAACACTAAACATACCCTGTCCCTGCTGAGCAATGATAACCAAATAAAATCGAACTTCCACTCAACTATAATCTTACAGCAATCAAAAAATCTAACAATTCTGCCTTCGCTCCCTGTGTTCTCTATCTCTGTATTAGAAACAGTCACAGCTGACAGCATGGCATAATTCAGGAATTGCAAGCATAAGTAAAACAGGATTTGTTGGATTCGTTTCACAAGAGTCTGGTCATCGTGGGCTTTTAAAGATATTTGTCCCTTTTAGTACTTTCTGACATGACACACAACAGTTCATCGAGTCAACAACAACACCACCACCACCACCACCAACAAAAACCAACTGCCACACAACTAACTAAACAAGGAAGACAGAGAAAAACAGTAGCATTAAAAATGAACACTTTTCAATTTTTTTCAAAGAACTGAACAAGCCTGCAGTGATAGTAATGGCACACTGGTAGATAAGGAGACACAGGGAAACACGGGAAATGATCAGCAGCTGAGAGCTGAGCGATGGGAAAGGGAAGCCCCTCTGTAGGGATGGGCATCCTGAAGAATATGGAAAAACCTAAGTGTCAATAGGCTGGCATTGCTGCAAGAGCTGATGAAAAAATACCACCATTCTGACAGAAAGATAACTAGGCAGTAACAGATATGAAGATTCAGCAAGGGACAGCAGGTTGAAAAGGATATAAACACAGTAGTAATCTCAGCAGAAGCAAGAGAGGAAGATGGAAATACAGAAGTAGTCTCAGGAGAAGCTAAGACAAAATATGTTTGCTATGATATATGACTCCAATTCAATGACAGATTGAAAAGTAACCCTGATACTTTCATCCTTTGAATGCCTTCATCAACACTACGTCTAGTCAATTCTTCAAACCCATTACTTCTATACATCTGAAGATTTATCACTCATCTTTGAAAGACAGTATTTTATTTTGTATCCCCTGGAAGCAATTAACTAAATCCATCTTCTAAATCTTCAGCATTGTTACTGCATTACTGCTGTGTTTTAATAGAATTTAACAGAAGTGATCTGCTGTTATGTATAAATTCTTTCTAACGTTTAGTTTCAGGTTTGCTTTGATTTCATTATCATGAAGGAGGTTACACTAATGTATTGATATGTAAAGAGATGCATGGAATTCAGCAATACTACACAGCAGTGTGCAGAAGATGTTCAACATTGCTCTGTAGATATTACAGTCATACAGTTAATAGTGTTGCAAAAAAAAAAAAATTGTACAAAACATTTATTACTATGCTATGCAATAGCAAGCATCAGCTATTGTCAAGCTCAGAATGACTTCCTAATTGTGTGCCAGAAAATAACACACTATATCTGTAGTTAGCTTAATTCAGCAGTGTTTCCAGGGAGTGGGGGAGACTTGTTTTTTACCACAGCAGTTTTTGTTTTTGTTTTTAGATTGCACACTTTAGGAAAAGAACTAGAAAAGTAACAACCAGAAAAATGCAGCCTCCTGCTTTAAATCACAGTAGCCGCAGATAAGAGTTGGGAGGGAAGAAATAGAAAAACTGCGAAAGATTTGCACAGGAGTCACCTGAGATTTGATCACATTCTTGACCTACTCAAAAAAATCATTCAGGGCATTTTAGAGAAAAGTAGAAATAAATGACTATGACTTCTGTCTTCAAGATAGCTGTTCAGTTAGTATCAGCAGTCAAAGGAATCTGAGTAGAATATACATATATTTTTTTCCGGTCACTTTACACATATATAAAGACCTCTGTGCCAGAAAGTGACTTGACATGATACATTTTTTGTCTGTGCGTAATTAGAGAAATATAAGGCAAGATCATCCATGAGATCCTTTTAAATGTGACTAATGAAGGAAAGGAACAGCAGGGACAGCATCACAAGTGTTAGGGCCAGACTTCATTAGGAAGAGTAAGTAAAAGGTAGGGACTGAAGATAACTTTTTTAATGTAAAAAAAAAGAAACACATCACTAATGGACAACAAGGTTACGTTAGGCACACCTCTGGTTTCCCATCTGTATGCAATTCCAAAGGCACGTCACAGCACATGAGTGGATATGCTGGGAAAGATGTACAGTTTCAACCTTGATGCAGTACTTTACAGTCAGGTTAATAATATATGAGCATACGACTAAAGTGGGTCTACTGGAAAGATAAGCTGATCAACTTTTTTAAATGCATTTTCTAATTCACTGCCCATTTTTTTCTTCATCTTTTTTTTTTTTTTTTTTTTTTTTTTTCATTTAAGGAGGAGGCTTTATAAAAAGAATAGTAGGTAACTAATCAACTTTTCAAAATAGCTAATCTATTCCCAAAGTAGCTCAACCATTTTTATGGGGGAAAAAAAAAAGAGATGAAAGAAATGCCAAGGGAGACACCATTTCTTGATTAAAAGGAAATGAAATATTCCCTCTTCAAAATTGATTTCTCTTAATCACCCTTGTTCACCATACGAACACTCAGGTACTGAAAAACCACATCTCGTAAGTCTTTATTGCCCAAGGCCAAGATGCTTTCTCTGCCACAAAAAGCCCAGGTAAGACCCAATCCACCTCTTCCAGGCTACTAACTTGCACCTACATCTCTGATGCAGCCTGTGCTCTTCCCTTAGTCTGTATGAATGAGGTTATGGCTCTGGAAGCCCTCCACAGAAATCCTGTATCTACCTGAGCTGATGTGAACACAGAATGGCGTAGGCTGGAAGGGATCTTAGAGATGACCCAGTTCCAACCCAGTGCCAATGGGCAGGGCTGCCCCCCACCAGCTCAGGCTGCCCAAGACCCCATCCAACCTGGCTTTGAGTGCCTCCAGGGATGGGGCACCACAGCTTCTCCGGGCAGCTGTGCCAGTGCCTCACCACCCTCTAAGGAAAAAATTCCCTCCTAACATCTAATCTAAATCTCCCCTTTTTTAGTTTAAGGCCATTCCCCCTTGCCTTATCACTATGTGCCCATGTAAAAAGTCAGAGTCTCTCCTGCTTACAAACTCCCTTCAAGTACTTGAAGGCTGCAATGCGGTCTCCCCAGAGCCTTCTTTCTGCTAGACTGAACAAGCTCAACTCCCTCAGCCTTTCTTCATATGAGAAAGCACTCTGATCACCTTCACAGCCCTCTTCTGGACCAGCACCAAAAACTCTCATCCTTCTCCTGCTCTGGGCCTCAGGCCCAGACACAGTACTCCAGATGGGGCCTCACAATGGCAGAGCATAGAGGGACAATCACTGCCCTTACCCTGTTGGTCACCCCTTGGCTTTAATTGTGTGGTAGTTGCCCAGCATAGCTGGCTCCAATCCAGTCTCAAAGTCCTTGTTATGTTGCTCATTTTGGCCACATGATGCAGCTGAACACATTGTCTTCTCTGAAAAAAATGCTATGAAGAAGCAAAACCCAGAGACAGATCATCCCCAAGAGACAAGTTTGTGACCATGGTTCCTTAACATGCAGAGTGCATGTGCACGTATGTTTATGAACACACTCTACAGGACAAACAAAAAGCTCAGACAGCATGGAAGCAAGAGGACATGCAGGTGGCTTCCAGAAATGTAACGCAGACATCTGGGCCTAAGCCACGCTGCCTGTACAAAGAATGGGAAGATACAAGCTCTCTACACTTAGTTACCTTCTTAACCTTCAGGTTATGATTCCCTCCAGAGAGTTGCTTCTCTTTGACTTCATGGGATGACTGGATTGTTGCATCCATACAAAATTAATTGCACTTTTTGGATGCGTGTATCGTACGAAGCAAAGTCAGCCAGGGTCCAAAGGAGAAGCAGCACAGTACTGCACATCTTTTGTCTAAATGGGCTGACTGATTCATAGAACAAGTAGCTGCATCTACACTGCCAGCTGGGAAAGGACCCAGCCCGCACTGACCTTTGGAGAACACCCAAGTATCAGGTGGGAGAACACGTGAATACCAATAATATGCTAGTGTTTTAACGTATCATGAATACATGCCTGACCTCAAGCACTGAAATCTTGACATTCTTGAAATTATCAGGAGAGCGGTGACTCTTAAATCTATCAGATATACAGCTTATAGGATGCTTCCAGAATGGAAATTGAGGTCATAGCTATTCTTCAAGTCCAGCAAACATTTTGCTATGCAAAATGCCAATTAGTTTGGGATATGTTTCTGTTATCCAAGAGAAAAGCATATTTTACACATTCAGAAAATGCTTAGAAAGGCTGTGTGTCATTACCTGAATAGCCAACGAGGTCAGAAGCTAAAGCAAGACACTGATGGTACAGAGAAACATAGCTGTGTCACTGTGTTATGGTACAGGAAATGGCTTAAGCTCATATTTTGCATCTCTAATGAAGAACAAGGCTTACTTTATTACTCAGCTTTCTCATATTGAGTTGGTGCTTTTTAAAATTCAGAATTTATGTGCATTTTGTCTCATATTTTCAATTTTAAAATTTAAGTGCATTTTAAAAACTACAGTGGCAAAGAAACCATGAAAAGACAGTGATCTTCACGCAAAGTACTTAATTGAAAATAACTTGTAATTAAACTGAAAAATAGTTTCCTCTAGTTTACATTTTAGTATCCTAATTAGATTTTGGTTCCTACTCTTCCAGATTCATTTCTCCACTAAAAAATACAAGAGGGACACAGCTCCTGAAAAGGCTTTACACCAGCCCAGTCCTACAGAGCAAAGGGCCCAGCACAACAGGGCTCACACAGCACATGAACTGCACTACACCTACATCATCAGATGTAACCACAGCAATGAGCTCACACGCTCAGCCCATGATGGATAAGCAAGAAGCTAAATGGGGGATGTTAAAACATTCCTGATGCAATCAGCACATAGCCACATGTGACTCCAGAATAAAGCCCTTCCTTTAAGTACTGAGAGAGTCTGGCAGTCGGGCTATCCTACATCTCAATTAAGAGATCAAGGGATGAGCTGTTTTTAATCACTTGGATTTGAGCTTGCTTTTAAAGGTTATTCCCTGTGTCTTACATGTATTTCAGTTCAGGACTTGCACAGTTTACCTGAACTACCCCTGATACTTTGAATCAGACACAGAAT
Source organism: Centrocercus urophasianus (assembly GCF_019232065.1). NCBI lineage: Eukaryota > Metazoa > Chordata > Aves > Galliformes > Phasianidae > Centrocercus > Centrocercus urophasianus. The sequence goes on along the minus strand of NW_024884364.1, from coordinate 55,002,646 downwards.
TTTACCTGTGTCCTAACTTGCTGGCAGCACCCCTGGTGTTGCTGAAGATCAGCTGTGAACCAGTTTGGTACATTTTCTCACTCACCTTTGAAAAGGTCCATGAAAGAGGAACAAGAGGTGGAACTCATCTCAACATCAACTAAACGGTGAGCATGAGCACCCATCCTTGGACAACCTGCTATCATATCCCACCCCATCTCCTTGCTAGTACTTCCAGCCAGGCATCTCTGTAGGGCTGGTCACCCCAGTTGTCTTCCACCTTCACCTCAGAACATAAAGCACTGCCTTATGTCCCCTCTGCTATGGGAGTTCTGATGGCTGCTAGATAAATCCCTACCCAGACGTGTAAAAAAAAGCCCTATTCAAGGACCTCACTCCCCCTGATACTTCTGCTTTGTGCTGATGTAACCTCACAGCTTCCAGAAACTGTATGAGCTGCACCAGACATACCTCTGCATCCCTGCAGAACACTGTGTTGTGCCATGGAGACATATCCATGAACTAATGAAAATTCAACATTCTTATTAGTATAAAGAAAAAAGTCATTAACTGCTATTGAACTGCCAATTACCCAGTGTAACCGCAGACCTCCCAGCACAGCTGTTTTACCTCCCCTCTCTGCTGTATGCAATATTACATTCACATTGCAGGTTACATTATCACAGCAACCTGTAACTGGCTCCTAACTGCTGAGAGAACAAATTATTTTGCCAAAATTATTGGTTCAAATCCATAATAGTGAATAATGAATTAGACATGCCTAGGCTTAGGGATTTCTTTCATTGCAATTTCTGTAGTTATAAGAAACTGTGCAATTCAATTACAAATTCTAAATGAACTCTCCTATTGAAACGATTCCTCTTCCAGCTATTTTTTTATGAGTGTGTGTCACAGGAGAGAAACAAGAAAGTTTGTCCTGGACAAGTTAAAACCTCTAATGGTAACTGAACATTACTCAACCTCTTTCACAAAAAGTTTTTATTATCCTTCAATATTAATAAATTGCACTTGATAGGTAGAGTTCATTATATAATCAAGTCTCTATTTAAATAAAAATTGTGGGGAAAAGTGCATTGTTATTAAATGACCATAATTCTCTGGTTACACTTAAACAAGCAGTACTTTCTCTGACTGAGGAAGTCCCATGTTACAAATCACGTTACAGAGAAGACTAACACATGCTTATTTTCTTCTTCCTATGCGTCCCTTATCAGTCAGTATTATAGTTGGAATACTTGGCCAGATGGACCTGTAGTCAGACGTGTCAGGGATGGTCTTATGTTTGCACCTTCTGCTGAGCATGAGATTGTCTGCAGTGCCTTTGTGCCACTGCTGAGCTTTCGGTACAACTACTGTCAATAAAATTATCTGGATAAGCACTCAATGCATGAATAGAAATCTTCATATAAATATTGCTCTTTCCCTTCTTTCCCATCTTCTGTCTTCACAGCAATGGAAAAAATGTTAGATATAGTGGGTATACATCTAGATAGCACTGTATGTTTTAGAGAACACACATTCAACACCTGCTGCTATCAGTGTAAGAATACTGAGATCATGATGAAGCTATGCACACACTGATAACTAATGGCACCTCAGTGGCCAGACACACTCTTATAATGTTACACCTTATGTAATATACAAAAATACAAATACAAATACAAAATATTACACCTTATGTAATATATGCCACACCCAGTGGCATATATTACAAGGGACCTGTGGGAGACTCCTGATCTTCTGGAGTATCAGCATAATATAAGTAAGGGTATCTGAAACTACATAAAGACAAGCTTGTGTGTGCATCTCAATGTTGCCCACAGTGACAGAAGTAATTAAACCAGAGCACAGACACAGAAACACAGCACTGGAAAAGATCTCAAACTATCAGCTATGCCAGCCTTTCCAGAGACAAGAGCACTGAAGAGGAATTTTTCTACTCTCTTCTTAAAGACCTACAACAAAGAAGATGGTACAACAAGTGCAGCTAGATGAGAATTAATCTGAAATGCAATAATTAATTTTTTTAGGCTTTACTCCTATTAGTTCCAAAGAGCAGTTGGTCATCATTCTCTCACCACCAGCTTTCTGCATACTAGGAAGTGTATGTCCTCTCTCCATCCTTTTTTCAGTTCTAAACAAACTCACCTTTTACCATTGCCAGGAATATATTGTTTTCTAATTATTTTAATAGAAAACATTTGTTTTTCCTCTCTTATGCCTCCTGTTATATCTCCCTGAAAGCCAGTGCAACAGTTCTGGACAGAGCATTCTTGCTCAGACTCCACTAAAAGTCAATGATGTCTTCTGAATGATACTCCTATTCATATGCATGAGAGTAAGAGGAATCTTTCTTTCAGTGCTATTTCACTAGCAACTTGAATTCACTTTCTCCATTCACTTTAGATTCTGGTCCAGCACAGTCTCCACCTTTTTCTGTCTTGCAGCCTGGCCAATTCTTTCTCACTTTAAGTACTGGACTCTTCTTTTCTTACAAAATCTAGCACTTGCTTGCCTCAACTAACACCTTCTTTATTTAGAGACATTCCTCTTCTTTGTAAAGATCATTTTGAATTCTCTTTCTGTCCCCTGAAATGTCTACAGGTATTCCAGGTTGATGTTGTCACAGATTGCATCTATTTCATCATCATCCAGGTCAAGATGATTCAACATTGGCAACTGGATTTAGATTCCAAGAAGCCCTTGCTGGCGTCCATTAACATGAACTACGTCCTTGTCTTTCCAAAAGCAGTGATTTCTTGCCTTCACAGCCAGATCCCTGTATACCACAGCAGCCACTTTCCTCTGTGAATAAGCTTGCAGTCAATTCCCCTGGCCAGACAGGAGTTACACTTCTATTGCTCTACAAGCACTTCCCTCTCCCTCTCAGCAGGGGCTGGGAAACATCGCAGGAGTGGAGAGATGCAGAGGCCAGCTGGGCAAGTCCACGGACACTCCTGAGAAAGCAAATGGATCCAGCCAAGACAGAGGATTAGAAAGAAGAATGCTCTTGTTGCCAGCTGGCAACCAAAGGGCAGGTAACCTGCTGAGATAGATGGTCCTCTACCAGCCGCACCATTTGCTGCTGTCTCCTAGCTGCCTCATTGGTTGCTGGGTCATCACCAGCAGAATGACACTGCTTTTTGCAGGGTTACGTTGGCCTCAGATGACGCTTCCCTCTTTGGACAGATTTTTTTCCTTCTTTTTCCTTTTTTTCATGTGTTATCTATCAAAGACATACCTAGATATATACATGCCAAAACAATACCTATATATGATCTACCATATCTACTCAGTATGATCCAGCAGTCTCCCTATGTACATCAAAATACAAATTTTCAAAAGTATACACAATTATATATTCTATTTTATACTTTTGTGATTTGTTATAAGTATTACATACATGACTTCTCACGTAGCTAGAAAATGGGGTTATAATAACAATGATTATGTAATCACTCTATCATTGCAACCCATTGAATTTCTCCATCCAAATCGTCAAAACAAAATATGTCACAATCATCATCTCTCACAGAAGGTAACCTTCACATTCCATTGGCAAAGTACTTAGAAAGTAGATGTTTATGTCAGGAAACATAGGCTATGTCCATGACAGAAAACAGAGGTTATGTTTCACAGCACCTAGCACTGCAGTTGTCCAAAGATTCAGTGCCTGTCTCTGTCTCCTGAGTCTTGAGCAAACCTGGATGATAAGCTTGAGGTGTCCAGCCTAAGGGCTGGAATTCTCTAGTAAGAAAGAATTAACTTATGTAAATACGATTGCCTGTTGCTGATTTGGATGCCCTGGATTATGTAAAACACCTGCACAGGGCTGGCAAGCACAACAGAATGTCTATAAAAGTACCCTTTGGAAGAGACAGTCAGAGACAAAAGGGACACTTTGGGGCACCTAATAAGTACTATTTAAATGTTATCCTTACTTAAAATAAATAGCCTTCTGGACTCTCTAAGCTGCACTGATAAGACTTAATTGTTCAAACTGTAGCAGCTGATATGATACCCAACACACTTGCACAGAGCATGCAGCCATGACGCAGAGCTTAAGGACTGGAAATTGGAGGCCAAGTGTAACACAAGAACCAAAATGACAACAGACACATTTGCCTTAGCAGACAAATTCTGTCCTGCATCTCCATTAACTACGGTCATAGAGCTTAGAAATCCAGCTGGCACTTAGATATCTAATTGCATGCATCTCAATGTACATGAACTGAATCATATCCCATTTTTCAGGCATCTAAAGTAAGACAAGATCTCGTCAAGTAAATCTTGATCTTGTAAATCTCGTCAGAGGAAGCATGAAGGTCCTGTGCCTCCAGTACTTCAGGTGAGGTATTAATCGATTTACCTCAGAATAATTCCTGATGCCACCCAAGAAAAGCAGACAAAGCTTGTCCTATATGAGTAAGAACTTTGGTTGACCTTACAGCAGCAACTAAAACACAGTTTGTCAGTAAGATGTCAAAATCACACTGAAAAAATCAGCAGGCACCCAATGGAATCCATATGCATACCTGAAGTTTTATATTGGAACATATGCAAAAATAAATAAAAAATTACAGTGTTAGCATAGAACAGATTATATCTTTTTCAGAAACAACAGCTCATAGGCTTTACGGTCTGACTTTATGTCAAACTAATTTTCTTAGTACGGTATTCTCAAGAGCAGCAGGATGACTATATAGCCAGTGACGCCTCCTGGGTTTTCCTGGTTTAATTTTATTGAAATTAGAGCCTTTCAAAAACCATGGATCAACAACTCATAAATCCCTGTAAGCACAAAGAGAATGCAGAGAGCAGTTTAGAAAGCAGTGCCATAAGATTCCTTGCTTACAAGCGATCAGACTATTCTCTGTAAAACATGATCTCCAAGGAGAAAAAAGTGTTGTTTTTTTTTGCATGAATCCCCTTGTTTTCTCTATCCACTCTACAGCTTTATCTCCCACAAACTATAAAAACCACATCCTCAAATGATGGAAAATGAAAGCACAGCACCTTATTCTCCCAGCTGCAATGATGAGTTTAAAGAGGGAGCTGTCTGGAGAATCAATGTATTGATTATTTAACTTCTTAAGGACAAAATGCTACAGGAGTCTTTGGATGCTTGGAAATTATGTCTGGAATTAAAGCACTTAATTCACAGGCCAAATGATGAACAAAAAAATCAGACTGTGAAAATTCAGCAATTATATATTATGTCTGATAGGAAAGAGGCTGACAGATCAGTAAAAAGCAGAACTCTCTATTTCAGCTTGCACCAGCTAAGCAAAGCATACCTCCAAAATACAGAATGTACAGAACATGAGCAACAAAAATCATGGAAAACCATTTATTATAAAGCTAATCTATTGTTATCTGGCAACTGTGGTCTTCAGTACTCTTTTGAAAAGGTTTTGCAGTGTTTCCTAAGTATTATCTCTAATATTATCAATTAGTATTATATATGGAGATGTGTATTAGTGTACATTTTACACGCTCTTGCAGAATTTTTAAATGCAGTTATTGTAGAGGTGCACAAAATAACAGTGGTTAAATACCCAATTAAAAGGAAAGTTTGTGGAACAGTCAAATGACCATGTGAAGGCATTCACAAGTACAGCGGGGAAGTAATGCACTCATGTGCATTCATGTATGCACAGCTCATTAGCAGACTGCAGCTCTTTCTCGAAAAATGCACTTTGCCATTCAACTTCATTAATCCACTGTTGTTACCATATATGTGACTCAAAGTATAAACTTGAAGGCGTATTACTTTTACTTCATAAATATTTTGAGTTCTCGGTACGATGTAAGCAGTACAGCAGAGTGACAATTTCAGTAATGCTACCCAATGCCTTCAAGATGCTATGAGATGAAATGGAAACTGCTGATTTAAAACTTTTCAGATAAAAAAATCTGATGCTGCACAGTCCTGACATTCGCATCAGTTCTCTTGATCCGGCTTAGCATTATAACATCAAAAGTAAAGAAAAATGTTAACTTTCCTGTGTAACCTAAGGCAGATGCGCATCGCTATTCAGTAAGTCTCTTCCAAAAACAGCTACAGCTAATCTCGACTTACAGAAGGTGAAGAACTTTTAATGATTTTCAAAAGAAGAATCAAAAGCGCACACACTTCAGAATGCTGGAATGTCAGATGAATACCTCGTAACTGAGGATGCACTGAGGAAGAAGGCTGCAATTTGAGTAAGAATAGAAAAGCGTATGACACAAACTATAATTCTTGTTACAAAGGATTGTCAACGTATCATCAAAAGCTACATTACAGGCTGCCTAGAAGGCAGTATAATAAAACTTGCTGTAATAACTTTTTATTTATATTCGTAAAATTGAAGAATATTAATTCCCTGGTTACTTTATTTTTAACATAGAGATGAATTTTAACAGGCTAATTTATAAAAGGTTACACCAATGTCTAGAGTTAAATCAAAGGAATTAATGTCCATATTAACACGGTTCAGAGATAGAAATTTGTGTCAGAGATGTCAGTAGTTAGTGAGGCAAAAGGTCAATGTTAACAATATCTGCTTGGCATTAAATGGAAGAATACATCAAAAATTAAAAGTTTGGTTAGTAAGAAGTGTGTTCAGCAGAGATGCCTCATGTCTCCAAACTAACTTTGCTTTTTTTTTTCTTCTGAAATGCTACCTTAGATGGTACACTTTGTAATTCTGAAAAGCTCTTTCTTTACTTCCTCATTCACTGTTTCTCAATATTTACACCAGATGAGTATATTTGCAGACGAGTATAAAGTTACCTGAGTAACCAAAACAAAGCAAGTCGGGTAGTGCTGGAATGCAGCTGAGCTTACTCCTTTCCCAGGCAGAAGAGACAGAACCAACTGCAAATCCCACTGCAGTACAGTGCTCACCAATTAGAAGCCCTTTCTGAAGTTCATTTCTTTTTCAGGTAAATTGACATGGCTTTTGCAAGGACCACCACTTCAGCACTTCCTTTATAGAAACTGATACTTGTTTCTGTTGCTACGTGTCACCATTTTTCAGACCTTATGTTGCTCCATGAGAGAGCACAAAAAAAAAAAAAACAACAACAACAAAAAAAAACAACCCACCACCACCAACAAAAAAAAACAACTCAAAAAACATTCTTCACTTCCACAGAGCTCTGGCTCTGGGAAGCAGTGGGCATGGACTTGTGGCCCAGCAAGAGCTAAAGGAATCAAAGGGCTGGCTCACCTGCCCAGGAAAACCAGAGGGCATCCATCCTCTTGAGGCACTGGCCTCCTGTAAGATCTAATTACCCAGGCTAGCAACGCTTCAAGCAGTGTATTTATTTACTCCTCCTCATAGCCCTGATACAGTGGGTTGGAAGAGTAATTAAATCTAAGAGGCTTTCCCAAAAGTGGACGAAGACAACAACAACAAAAAGGCTCCATCTATCCCATAGCTTTCTTTCCAACCTTGGTCTCTTTCTGATATTTACTGCTGATGTAGCACTTCACACATAGTGTTACATACAAATTCAATCCCCAATGCGCTGCTTCGCTAAGTACAGAGCACAGTCAAAGATGGGAAGGTGGTGGTAGGGAGAGTGAATCCAGGACTCAGAATTACTCTTCAAAGATCCCGCTTTCACCACTTTGAGGAGCAATGCGACAGGTACAGAACATTCCATGGAATAAATGAGGTCTCTACTGCCTGAATTTGCAAGAAACACAAAGCAAACTCTTACGGGTGTGAACTGCCCCATTCGCCCCTTCTGGATGAGGAGAAGGGCAGCTGCTGGTGGCACTGTAAGCAGGTACTGAGCGCCAGCGAGAGCCATTTGTAAAAGATCAGGAGCACAGCAAAAAGTTTTTATCTCCGAATTTTGGAGACAGCAGGTGAAGGAAGGGGCAGAATGAAAGAAAACGTGCAGCTCGTGCATGATGTCGGGCTCTGTCAGCTCGCAACGCTGCAACAGAGCACTGAGGTAGAGCTGATGTTTAGCGTCCTATTTACTGAGACAGAGCTCAGGTTTTAAATGCGTAGAATGATTTCAATGCCATAAAGGCAACTATCTGTGCATCAGGACCGCAAAAGCAAAGCTAGAAAGAAGAACCAAATTGAGGAGAACGAGGAATTCGCTCAGAAACACAAAGAAAAACCCACCTCCCATTCAGGAGCAGGACAAAAAGAAAACCAAAACAGCAATTCCATCTCCTATCGCCAAACTACCAAACTGCACCGACTGGGGCCGAACTGCAGCACGCACCAGACCCGCTCCTGTCCCCGCAGAGCCCGGCAGCCCTTCCACGGCCGCACGGAGAAGCCGAGGGTTCCTTCATTACTCCGGAGAAACCCCGCGGCAGCGCTCGCTCCAGACCCCAGAACCGCGCGCCCTCCGCCCGCGCAGAGCTACCGTGTTGCTCTCCGCCTCCTCCCGGGGAGCCGGGGGCGAGAAGCGACGCCGAACGGGGGAGCAAAGTTTGCAGCACGGAGCGAGGGAGCTCCGCTACTCACCATGTTGACTTCGGAGACCATGTCGATGCTGGCGATGTCGATGTTCATCCCCACGCAGACGGGCGGACCTGCGGGCACAGCGCGGTGTCAGGGCGGCGGGGCCGGCTGACGGCAGCCCCGGGGCAGGGGGAGCGGGCACTCACCTCCGAAATCCGGGCGGAGGCGGATGTCGTAGCCTTTCAGCAATTTATCCACCGTTTCCTTCACGAAGGACATATTGCCGGGATCGTTCACACTGTGGGGGCGAAAGAGACGGGGGAGGCAGAGGGAGGTTGGGGAGCGGGAAGGGGGGCAGAGCCATCAGCGCGGTTCCCGGCTCGGCACGCCGGCTCCTACCTCTGGGCGCAACACACCACGGCCACCAGGACGGGAGCGGAGAAGATCCCGAAGATCCTGCCTCCCCCAAAGCCCCACATCCCTCCGCCCCGGGGCTCCCTCCGCGCAGCAGCAGCAGCAGCAGCTGCTGCCGCCGCGATCCGGCTGCCCTGGCTGCCGCTGAGGAAGAGGCGGAGGCGACGGTCCCCGTTCTCCCCCCCCCCCCCCCCCCGCCCCCCCCCCCCCCAAAAAAAAGCCCCCACCCCCGCCCCAACGCCGCAGCCGCGGCGACCGCCCGCGCACCCGGCTGCGCCCACCCCGCGGCCGGCCGTCACCGAGCGCCGGAGGAAGCCGCCCTCCGCCGGTGCCCGGCCGCCTGCCCGCCTCCCCGCCGGCCGGGAGGGGGGAGCGGGGCTCCGCGGGGCCGAGGACCGGTAGTAGTGGGGGTGGCGGCTCTCCGCGTGCTTTCTCGGGGTTCGCCTGGTCCCTGAGGCAGCGGGTGTCCGCGGCCGCTGGTTCCGCTCCCCTCACTGCGTTGCCTCGCAGGCAGCTGCATCGGGGTGACTGCACCCACGTGTCCCTCAGTTTGTCCCAGGGCATGGAGCTAGGCCGAGAGGTGGGTACTGGGAGAAGAGGGTCCCCAGCTATGCTTGGGTGTTCATGTGTGGGTACCCAGATCTTGCCATGAGGGACTTCCATCGTTGTATTCTAGCTGTGCTATCTACTGACAGCAAAATCTCCGCTGGCCTCAAAGAGTATGCAGCCTGAGCTGATGATTTCAGGTTGGATATCAGGAAAAGGTTCTTCACTAGAAGGCTGTTGGCATAGAATAGGCTTCCCAGGGAAGCGGTCACAGCCCCAGGCTGCTGGAGTTCAAGGTGTGTTTGGACACTGTTCTCAGAAACAGGGTTTGGGTCTTGGGTGATACTGTGTGGAACCAGGGGTTGGAATTGATGATCCTCGTGAGTCCCATCCAACTTGGCATATCCTACAATTCTATGATGAAGGAAAACTGCTTTAGTGTCTGTGGGCTCTCTGCTGCGTTGCCTGTGAGCTTCTGGGTGCTCTTTGCTTTGTATAAAATATTGATTGGGTTGCAGACAGCACAGTTGTTATTATTGTTAACCTCCTTCCAGGTTAATGAGTCCTTTCAGCAGGACTAATTGGCATGGAAACAGAAGCATGCTGACTTGGCTATATTGCCTTTGGCTCTAGAGACAGCTCTTCGTCAATGCCAATTCAGAGCACTCTTTATTGTGCCCTGCCAACAGTGTAAGCACATACCTAGCTTCTTGTGCTGGTCACACTGCAACTGGTGGCCACCAGTCTCTGCCAATGCACATTTCACAAGTCAAAGGGTTGGAAAGCAATGACTGGTTTTGCACTTTTCTTACCGCCTTTCTATGTATCTTAGCAAAACTATAGGAAAATGATAGAATGGCTTGGGTTGGAAGGGACCTCAATGCCCACCCAGCTCAGGCAGCCCAGGACCCCATCCAACCTGGCCTCGAACACCTCCAGAGATGGGGCACCACAGCTTCTCTGGACAGCTGTGCCAGCACCACACCTCACAAAAAGATGGACATTTGAAAAATGCTGTTTTTGTATACAGGTAAGAAAGCTTCCCAACAAATTCAAAGTATTAACTCTCTTCTATTAAGAAATACTACTTCTTATGAAGAATTTAACATGATTACGAACTGTATTTAAACAGTAATAACTTTTCTTAACTAAGTTGTCAATATTGTAACAGAAATATAATGTTTCAGAGAATGCTACTTTGATTAATGCACTATTCTGGTATTTCGAAAACACATCTGAGCTAAGAATGAATCAACAGCACAGTAGAGTCCTACATATTTTATCACTTCATTTAAGTATTTATCTTTGTGAGTTTTCAGAGCAACCATTTCCCCAATTGCCTGTAATGTAAAGAACCTCCCCAGGTTTGAGCCAATGGGACAAGGAAATAGCTGGGGGGTTGTGCAGCATTTGCTTTTTGGACTCTGGATTCATTTAGACCAAGCAAAAACTGAAAGACGTTGGAAATGAGAACTATACAATGAATTTCATGAAAGGTAAAAATCATCTTGACTTTCTCAGTATATGTGACATTTACTGTGAAAATGGCACTTTGTGATTTGTGCACAGCAAAGACTCAGAACATAGTTTGTGCAGCACCAGTGTGGAAGTCAGACTCAGAAAAGCTCTAAGGAAGCACTGGAAGCAAAGACTGTTTAATGTGGTCAACGGGAAAAAAAGGGACACAGATAGATTCCTTGTCCTGCCCCTAAATTCACCACCCTAACTCTGGATACTTACTCCTAAACTTGACTTTTTAAAAAGCAAGCAGGTTATTTCTAAACTCAGCACGAAGCAGTCTGGGCAGTTTATTAAGTAAAACGAAGCACTCAGTCAGAGCACACAGGTTCTGAGACTGTGTCTCCTGAGGTCAGCCCAGGCTGCAGGACACCAAGGGAGGGTTTTCATTGCTGTTTGAGATGTTTCAGTTTTCAGGAAGTAGTTTAATAGATGAGAGAAGGAAGGAGTTGACCTTATGGCCCACTGGTTTGTTTCTTATCTACAGAGTATTGTGGCTTCATAAATAATCAAGGAATTAATGAACTAATTACTTGATAAATCAATCAACTTTCAGTGGCACAAGGAACAGAGAGAACCTGTTTGCTTCCCAATCCTTGCTCTCTCTCTCTCTTTTTCCAACACACACAGTCTTTCTGTCCCAACAAAACTACTCCTGCAAAAGATGAGACTGAATGTTGTGGCTCAAGAATTGAAATTCAGAATGATTTCTAGTACACTCCTGGGCCAGTGAATGATTAAGATCTATGTTACTAGTCCAAATTTGATCAATACGGAAGGAGAATAATACTGTTTTCTTCCTTGCCTTACTGCCAGTATTGGTAAAGGCCCTTCAGTAATGGATATCTAGTCTTCAACTGAGGCTGTTTTGCAGAGCAGAACAGGTGTTGTTGAGGACCTGACATTTCCACCATACACATTTTGGGTGTGCTTTCTTAGACAAAAATTCTAAATACTCATTAGCAGTTAGATCACATTCATTGTGCTACTGGAGTGCATCTTCCACCACAGTTTCATAGAAAAGAAACCCAGCTTATGTACCCTGGGACTACTCTGTGAAATGAACCAAAGCACAGTGATGGGAATGATCAAATGATTCACTTCACAAGCACAGGCCTGATTTGCTCTGAAATGCAATGTGGATGCACCCATCATCTCCTTTCAGAAGAAGGTAGAACAAGGGACACTCAGCCTTAGTAGAAATTGGCAAAGGCAGTGAGAGCAGAATGTGGAGCCACTCAACATTCTGGAATAACTTCTCACTTTCTCCATTCCTGTCAGTACCAGTGGAGGTAGAGAAGAGGGGGCAATGACAGGAAGGCTCAGAGGAGAGAGGTCTGCATTCAGCTGATGCATTTGCAGTACTACTGCTATCAGTCACCAAAAAGAGGCTTTCTCCAGTAGGAGAGAGTCTGGCCTGAGAATCAGGGAAGAAGGATTTGATCACAGCACACAATACATCACCGAGTTCTTACACTGGAAAGTGGGCTGAGGCTTTACCTGACAAAATGAACATAACCCAACGTACACACTGAGGTCAGAATCACTTATCAGAACATTTTCTTTTTCATTTTCCTCCCTGGCTCCTCTGTCATTTAACTGATGTTGACAAAGATCCAGTCTTATCCTGAAGCAAACTGCAATCACTGAGGGTTCAGAGACACAAAACAGAGACAGGCAGAAACTAAAAAAATGTAGGAAGAATTGTCGCTACAGCTGAAGCGGTGTCTTTTGAGGAAAACAGGACATTAATCTTACTAGACTGAGACTCATGCTGCTGCTTACCTATTCTGCCTTGCAGCAATTTTAATAGCCTGCTGGTTTAACCTGCTGAGAAGGTGTAATTAATAAAACAGGCTGGAAAAAAAAAATCCACATGAAAATTTTCAAGTCTTTTTTTATTTTTTTTATTTTTTTTTTATTTTTTCCCCAGGCCTGACTTCTTTATTTAATCAAAAGTTGATGGCTATTTTTGCCAAAACAATCTTCAACAGAAACATAGTGGGGGTTTTTTTTGCTTGTTTGTTTGTTTTTTTTCTTTGCAAAAAGCTCAACTTTCTTATTTTCCTGTCAACAGTATCTCAGCAGAAGCAGAAGACTGGAGTGACAGCAGGATGCTGGGCAGTGGATGCTCAGCATCAGGACTAAGGGAATGCTCTGCGCTTGGACAGTTTCATATGCTGTACTCTGCCTGTTGGAGCAATGATGCATGATCATTGGGTACACTGCATGAAGAAAACAGTATTATATTTATCTCTGTATTTATCAGAAAGTGTATATAATATTTGGTGACGTTGATTTTACACCAAGATTATACTCATTGTACCCTTTCCTGTCAGGCAGACTGCAGTGTTGCATGAATGCATTTCCTTTGGCTGCATAATTTGCTGGTTTCATTTAATTATATTGAAATATTTATGTTGTTATCTCAACATTTCTGAGGTAGTAGAGATCTTAGTGTTTCAGTGGGCCACAGAAGAGTGAGATATTAATCAATATGAGTAATGGGGACCAAAATCTGCCCTTAATAAGAGGCTTGACCCACACTGTTTTGAGACACCGTTTAATTTTCAAATGGTTATTTTTCTTCATATTCAAGAAAATAGAATGAAAATTTGCATTATCTGAAAAAGAGATCTGAAGGAATACTAATCTGTTCTATTCCTTTTGAGGCAAATTCTCTGGATTATGCACATTATGAATCAGACACATCAAAATAAAAATCCATTGACACTTTGGCAGAGGAAGAAATAATCAAGGCTCTTTAAAACTCAGATTGTTTCATCATAAAGATTAATGATTTTGCACCAAAATAACACACATACATTAGAGAAGCCTTGATGTTTTAGAAGTACTATTCTTTAAGTCTCTGCCCTGATGAAAACACAGTTTAGGAAAACAGCAGTAACTGAGTTTGAGGGTTTTTTTTCTGTGAGTTATTTTATTTTATATAGGACTTCCTTAAGTGTTTCTACTTGCATATTTTCAACTAAATCCCATTGTCAGATGCACTTTACTCTTAAAACAAATGTATATGCAGCAGTTATCCTTTTTTCTTTAATGCTGGATTGAAGAGAACGTAATAGCCCAGTTCCTTGTGTTTACATGTTTGATTTGCTGTAAGTATTGCTCATGCATTTCTTTATTTATTTTTACACGACAGTGGCCAAATTTCCAAGTCAAAACCCAAGCCTTCTTGTGCAGAGTAAGGGAGATCAGTGTGAGCTGCTTATTATATATTGCTTATATCTAGTATTACGTATATTTAAAAGGAAGATCAAGCCAAGATTCAAGCTGATGCATCTGTATAAGGACTTGTTAAAAGACTTAGGACTGGCTAAAAGAGTAAGAAATATGAGCCAGTGAGCCCTCTCTCAGTCCCAAAGCACTGGGATCAGAAGCAGCCTCAGTTAAGCTCATAGTGCGCAGAGCAGGATCATGGGCCACATTCCATCTGTGGAATAACATGGAAATTAAGCTGGTGGTGTAAGTACATTTCTCCATTATGTTCTCTGATTACCAAGGTTAACCTCTCTATACAGAAGGGAAGCATTATTAGAATCATAGAATCATAGAATCACAGAATCATAGAATGGCCTGGGTTGGAAGGAACTTCAAGGATCATCAAGCTTCCACCACCCCACGCACAGGCAGGTCTGCCGACCTCCCCATTTAATACTAGACCAGGCTGCCCAGGGCCCCATCCAACCTCGCCTTGAACACCTGTACGGACAGGACAGCCACAACCTCTGTGGGCAGCCTGTGCCAGCACCTCATCACTCTCTTGGTAAAATATTTCCCCCGATATCCAACCTAAATCTTCCCTCCTTCAACTTAAAGTCATTTCCCCTTGTCCTGCCATTATCTACCCTTGTAAAGAGTTGGCTCTCATCCAGTTTATAGGCTCCCCTTAGGTACTAGAAGGCTGCAGTGAGGTCACTCCGCAGCCTTCTATCCTCCAGGCTGAACAAGCCCAGCTCTCTCAGTATGTCTTTGTAGGGGAGGTGCTCCAGGCCTCTCATCTTAGTGGCCCTCCTCTGGATCCTCTCTAACAGCTCTCTGTCTTTCTTGCCCCAGACCTGAATGCAGGTAGAAATGAAGTAGAAATAGAATTTTGTGCACAAGAATATAAAATATTTACTATTTTAAAGGTATTTGTTATAAATATAAAGATTTTGTTGTGGCTAAAAAAAAAAAAAGACATTTTGAAATACATGTTAATAATATTTGGCAATGCTTTAAAGGGTTAACATTCCATTTTCAAGTAATAACAACATTTTAAAAGCACTTTTTGTTACTCACCTTGTATCGTAAATTGCATACAGTTTTTTGTTTTCTTCAACCGCATTCCTAAAAAAAGAAAATATAGATCCGTGACTTTTTTGCAGAGATATAAAAACAGAAATAGTCACTGTTTTTTGTGCAAAACACAATACAACAATATGATTCTGATAGAGATATATGAATAATTTTCAGGAAAAAAAATTGTACTTGATTCAAATGAACATTATCCAATTCCATTATTATTTTTTTTTTTCTTAGCTGAACTAAAAAAGCACATGGAAGTCAATTGCAATGTAATGTGAAAAGGTTTACCTCTGAGTTTTTGGATATTTGAATATACGTTTAAACACACGTGGTTCAGCTAGAAAAAGGGAAAACTGAAGACTTGAAGCTTACTTCTATACTTCTGAGCTTTTTTCAACTAAAGTAAATTGGACTATGCAGAACAAATTTGGTATTTTTTGACTACAGCAAAGATTTTCTTTTCTCTTAATTTTTGTTACCACTTATTCTGAAATGGTCAAACAAATAGCACCACTGGTTTAAGGGGGAACACAAGGAGATGTTATATAGAATGCGTTGGCCTTGCTGGAATCAGCAATAAAATATAAGTTTTAGCTAAGTAGTTTCTGAGAAGGCGTGATGAATGTAAGGAGCACTCCATAATAAGTATTGATTTGTATCTTACAATCTGATTTATGTCTCTGTGCATTACTTTACCTGTCTACTTAGATGTTAAAGAGAAGAAACTAAAAGCATGGCGTAAATGATCCTGAAGCTGAATGCATTAAGGGTAACTCTTGGGTTTGGTCCCTGTTCCTGGAGTGATTAGGCATTTCACATTAAATGTGCACTGGATAAGGAATGTTAACGAGGGAATGCTGTGGGCACACAATTCCCTTGTACACTGTGCAGAGACATGAGGCCTGTCTCAAGTCATGGGTCCCACTGTAGTAGCCAGCCATCTAAAACTGAACTGGTGAAACCAGGTAGGTCTCTGGTTAGATGCCACCATCTAGTCCATTCAGGATGCCCTGTGTTACTTGAGACACTGCATTGTGGCAGTCAAAACACAACACAGGGCCTATATGAGACCTACACTCTGCTGAAGAGATAATTGAAGTCCAAAGGCAATACCTAGGAACATCCCAGTGGTACACGATTCTTGTGTAAGGGAACTGAGCTGAGCCTCTCATGTCTGATTCTAGACAAAACACGGATCTCCAGCTTTCTCTGTGTAGGCTCCATTAGCTGTGTTGACTGGATCTCTGTTGACACAATGGGAATATCCAGTTTTCATGTAGACACCTACATCTAATCTGCAAATGAGTCCTACTCTTTGATAGTTCTTTCAATATCTCTCAATAGCTCAATAGATCAGTGTTGTGTGCCTGAACCCACACCTGCTTTGAGGTTTGACTGACATTCTCAAGAACAGTTTTGTCTGGAGTCCACACTTCTTTGGTCCACCGTGACTCAGTATATGCTTGGAGTAATTTCTTGAGTACAGCAAAGGACAGAGCTGGAGAGGGAGAACAGAGAAGGGGCATCTCAAGCTCTAACACTGACCCAAATATACATGACAGTTGTCAGTAGGTATCTCATATCAGCAGTCATATGGTCAATGCTGAGACAAGGTCTAAGCTCTTTCCTGATGTGTGCACCTAGAATTATTAAGGCTGAAAGAGACCTCCACGAATCACTCAGTCCAACCATCCACCTACCACTAGTATTTCCCCACTAAATCACGTCCCTTAGTACAATATCTGAACATTTCTTGAACACCTCCAGAGATGGTGACTCCACCACCTCCCTGGGAAGCCCATTTCAGCCAACCTTTAAGAGAATAAATGTTTCCTAACATCCAACGCGAACCTCCCCTGGTGCAACTTGAGGCCATTCCCTCTACTCCTATTGCTAGTTACGTGGCAGTAGAGGCCAAACCCCACTTCATCACAACCTCCTTTCAGGTAGTTGTAGAGGGCAGGGGGGTCTCCCTTGAGCCTCCTCTTCTCCAGACTGAACAGTGCCAGTTCCCTCAGCCGTTCCCCACAAGACTTTGTGCTCCAGATCCCCCACCAGCTTTTTTGCCCTTCTCTGGACACAGTCCAGAGCATCAGTATCTTTCTTGTAGTGGGGGGCCCAAAACTGAATGCAGTACTCAAGCTGTGGCCTCACCAGTGCTGACTACAGGGGGACAATCACTTCCCTGCTCCTGCTGGCTGCACAATTTCTGATACAATACAGGATGCCACTGTCCTTCTTGACTACCTGAGCACGCTGCTAGCTCATGTTCAGCCAAGCTTCAACCAATAGCCTCAGGTCAGTTTCTTCCACACAGTCTCCCAGCCACTCTAGACCAAGCCTGTAGAGTTGCCTAGGAGTTTGTTGTAGCCAAAGTGCAGGACCCAGTACTTGGTCTTGCTGAACTGTGTCCTGCTGGCCTCAGCTCAATCAGCCAGCCTGTCCACCTTGCTGTGAGGTATTGGAATAAATACTCTTACATTTGAACAGGCTGGAGCATGAAAGAGTCATGGAGCATGGTCAGCCTTAGTCTTCTTTTAGGACTATACTCCCCAACATAACCAAATTACAGTTCCCCTACGCATGTGAAGTATTTTCTGTGGCCACCTTGCATTTATGACTTCTGGAATCCATCAGCAAAAATACAGGATAGAATTAACTTAGTTCCTTTTTTTGGAAGAAAAATGATAACAGCAAAGGAGATCAGGAAAACGATTAGGCAAATGTAACAGAAAAGAATCAAATGTGATATTTTAAATGTTGAAGTTTCACAATGGGCTTTTATTCAGACTGATAATGCACTTCATTTTTTTTTCTCCTTGTACAAAAATGTAGGCACATCTTGATGTTGAAATTCTCTTATTCAGCAGAGTGGTAAAATCCTTTGGTCTCTGTATCGAAAAATGCCTTGTTGTGAATGATGTGTAAATTGAGTTCATCTCTTACAGAAGTTTCCTACTGCTGCCTGCCTGGTACCAGTGGAAGATGTGCTTCTGAAAGTATTACAGAAGTAATTCCCCCATCACAAAAGCACCACATTAAAAGTACTTATATTAAAAGCACTTTGTTGTATATGAATATCGTTACATAATTGATTATTCCCATTAAAATGCTTTGCATCCTTATCACAACTTTAACAAAAGAAAAAACTGCTTTGAATATTATACATGCTCTTGCCTAGAGCCACTATTAGCAGAGAGGTTCTGTGTGCAGCCAGGCAGCTGTTGATGGTAAATCAAATGGAGGACATATGGTTTTAGTGTTGCTGCTGGTGGAGTATTTGTTGCTGGAAAGAACTAATGCTTTGCATTTAGGATTATTAAACTAACAAAAATAGTAACTCATCTTTCTCTCCTTTTTCCTCCAGCTCCCTTGAAGTTTCACCCATTATATTACAGAGAAAGATACCATGAGCAACCATAAAGGAAAGTTCAGAGTCTCCTATAGTGCTCTTTTCTTAAAGCCTGCACAACTTCTGGATGATACCTCAATTCAGAATGTCTCTTATTGGGATCCCTGCTTACAGATGTAAACATCAAAAATTGAATGTCTTTAAGCCAGTTTGATAGGTTACAGTAATAATAATCAATGGGGCAAAATAAGGCTGAAAAAAAAAACTAAAGAGTAGATAAGTATAAGTAAGTGTACCATAAGAACACAGTAACTTTGATTGGAGCCTATGCATAGCTAAATGTATAACTTCTGGGTATGTGAAATTGCATGAGACAAATTCCATACGTGATGGGAAGGAACGACAGATCTGTTCCATTACATTGAGCGCACTGCCCCCCAGTAGCTTATCAGAACAAGTTTTACATGTTTATGTTGGAGCTTCAGGAGGAAGATCTCTGCTAATGGAAGGAAGACAGCCAACAGGAAAGCTGTTACGTTAGTATCCTATTTCTGGAATTGCTAGCACGCTTTAACTAAACGTAAGTTAAGTTTTACACATAAATAGTCACTTTGTGTCACACCTTTAAATCCTACGAGGTCCTGTGAAAGCAGAAATTAAGTTAAATATCATATTCATTTGAAAATAATCTTTAGGAAAGTGAAATGTAATAGCCCCTTCTGGATTGAGGCCAGGACACAAAGCAATGCTGGTGAATCACAGAATGCTTAACAAGTAGTCTTAATGTTACGTATCTAACAAAATGAGTCAGCATAAAAATATAGGTACAAAGGCTAATAATAGGTAACATTAACAATAAGAAAGAGCTATTTCAGCTGCAGATTCTGAAAGCATCTGAACATGGACACCACTATTAAGAACAATATTTTTCTACCCTGCACACCTTCCACAAGTCTCAAGAAAGAAAAACAAAAGGGATGCTGAACTCCCTCTCCACAGACTCGTAGAATGCACACTTCATTATATTTGAGTTTTCGTCATTCTGAAATGAATAAAACACTTTACTTTTGTTAATTGGCCCAGCGTACACAATAGAGTCCAAATTAAGCCTGTACTACATGGCTGTGGTGCAATAACTACCAATTGTAACAGCCAGGTGCAAAGCTTCAAGGTGAATCCTCCTGAGAACAGCTACTTCTGGACTTCTCCCCCAAGACTGCCCAGCTCACCATGCCAGCCCTCTCTCCAGATGTCCAGAAGCAGTGAGGCACTCACTCCAATGAGTCACCAAAATTCAATTTCTCTTTTCAGCCCATGCTAACTGGGTTGAGTATTTCAAGGCATCACTGCCACCAAACGTGATAGGCACTAGTAAATTATTTTCACTGTCTAGGAGCACATCAAGAAAAGTAAGTAAGTACAGACTGAAATGCCAAATGCAAAATGGGAAACCATGTTTAAGAATCCCAGGATATTATAGACATATTTATTAAATTACCATTGCAGATCTGCTGAAGCCTCAGAATATGGAAGTTTCTGCTATAAATATAAGATTCACATAGCTATCTCTTATTTTTTTTAAGTATAAATTAAGTGGATGTAAGCCAAGTTTTCATAAATAATGCCAAAAATGTTTATGTATGAGAAGCTTAAACTATGTGGCTCTAGCTGAAATAAATGTTTCAGTGAACATGATGATTTAAAACATGATTTATTCAAATGTTATGTTAAGTAAGCATTCAATATGCTTTTATGTAATGCTGATGCCCAAGTTACATGTAATTATGGTGACACTACAGCATCCCTGATCTTTCATAACCTCTCTAGAAATTCATTTTTCCCAGCATCAAGCTTCCCAAATACTATGGAAGTGACAATGTCACATAATATAAACAGTTACCATAACAATGCTTTTCAGGTCCAGTTTTGTGAAGGAACTCTTTTTCCCTTTGACATCAGCCAGAGCTGGGAAGCTTGGCATTGCCTGGAAACATGTCAATGAATTAGCAAGCCTACACACCTGTTCATCAGTATTTAAGAGTAAGGTAGGAGAGGTGAAGTGAGAACACACCAAGATGTATACTCCTATTTACTCACATTTTAAATCACTAATGTTCATGAAGGTGTATATTTCTAGTTCTATTCCAGTAGTTCTGTACTATTTAGTCCATCATCTCTTTCTTTTTTTTTTTCTTTCTTTTTAATGTATTCTACTTCCAATTATAGAAATGATAAATACAGGGACAACTATCAAACTTCAGGCAACAGCAGTGCACAAATTTGCCCTTATGCTTACAGTAAAGATCCTAGAGTCACTGCAGATGCCTCAAAGTCCCAGCTCAATGTTCAGCAGATGTAAAAAATGTAAACAAGTGCTAAGAGAAATCAGAGAATTAATAGAACAAAACAGGACTGGTTCAGTATTTTATACATCTGTGGTCTACCCACATCCTGTAAGCTTTGTGCAGCACTCTTCAAAGAGATTGAGAGATACATGAGGGTACAGGAATGAGCAACAGGAATGATTAGTTGTGTGAAATGGCATTAGTAGGAAGAACGAGACTTAGGCTGAGTCTGGGATCTGAAAGCAAATGAGGGAGGGGAGACATGATAGATGTATTTGAAGTCATAGACTGCATAAATGATTATTTATCATTGCTCATACTATAAAAAACAAAGAAGCACTCCAATGACCAAGAAGTGGGTTTAAAGCAAGCAGTACAAAGTCCTTTTCACACAATGCATAATTAAATTGTGGAGCTTGTTGCCAGAGGAAGCTGTGGAGGCCAAAGTTATAAATGGGCTCAAAAATCCATTAGACAAATGCATGAAAGGGAGCTCCATCAATGGCTATTAAAATCAACATTCTGAGTGCACCCTCTGGCTGAGGAAGTCCGTAAACCTTGGACTGCTTGAAACTGGAAGGTTACACATAAGAAAGAATTACCTTCTATCTGTCCTACTTCTTACTGGTTTTTCCAAAGCTACAGCCTATTTTCACATGCAGGAGTCTCAACTAGAGGCAGCTCTGCTTGATTCAGTATAGGAATTTTTTTATGTCCAGCATGATTAGAAATACATATTCTTGGTTTACTGTGACTTAGCCCTAAAATAATTTTCAGATCTTTGACTGTTCTGCTGTTGGCATTGCTACAATCTCCACAAATCAACCACTTGGTTTTGTTTCTTTCTGTTAGTGGTCCTTCACCTCAGAAATTCATTCAGATACATATTTCAGATCTTTCTTCTCCCATCTCCTGAAGCACTTGCATACATGTCAGGATGATCAGAAGTTTGATGGTGTCCTTTCTAACCCTCCTGAGTTACTAAAGTGCTGTTGTAAGATACATTATTTTAATAAAGAAGAAGATTTTGGATGCAGTTAGTGCTCATAAAATTCGGTAGTAAGTAAGTAAGCAAATAAATAAATAAATAAATCTCTCTACACATTCACAAGCCAGAATATGTATCTGGCAAGTGTATTCTTATTACAAGAGATATGAGATCTACTTCTTGGTACAAGGATTGTGCACCTTTGATGTGCATTGAAGTGCATTTTAACTTCAGAGACAGGAGGAATTCTGACTTAGAAATCCACTCTTTCAGCCTCTTCAATTTCTTCTTATTCTTTTCAGCATTTTTTTCGTGCCTTCAGAATGCACATTTGTAATCTGAGTAAACAAAAATTAATTCATGAAGAATGGTTGATGCTACTTCAGAGCTACTCATGCCTATAAAGGTCAGCTGCCCACAAAGGGACCTCAGGTTTTCCATGCCTGTTGATATGGGAGATGGAAGGGAGTTCCAAGTCTCATCCTTTCATCCCACTGTGGCTTACATTTGTTATTCACTGACCTGTCTTACTCAATGCAGAGGTCATCCTGATCCAACACTGTGACATTTTTGTATGAAAGTAGGTGTTGCTAACATGCTCTGTGCTGAACTCAGTGCTGCTGCATGACAGCCATGCCAGTGAGTACATTTTCTTCACTGGGCCCATCAGGTACCCCTCAAGTACTTTTAGTAACAAAATGTAAGGTGTCCTTAGTCTCCTTAGAAGATAGGGCCTTCATTGATCATTCATTGGATTTTTGCTTAGCTATGGGAAACAAAACATTCCTTCTTTTTTTTTTCTTTTCTTTTAAAAAATGAATTATCATGAAGTATCAAAGTATTTTATTTATTTGAAAAACTATCATGAGGAAGAATAATTTCTCAATCCATTCTAAACTGCATTGTGAATGTACATACTGTTTTACAGAAATACCTGTAACAGAGTTAAGAGCACCCTGACACACAAACATTTGCAAACAAAACTAAACTCCAAATTGTGCATGGGAAAAAAATAAATAGAATAAAAGAGATTGAATCAGATGACATAATCAGTTGGATATATGAGTGAGGATACTTCCTAACAAATTGCTGCTGTTTGATAAGTACAGATCAAAATAAGGACTCCAAGTGATCGTTAGTTCTTTTGGTTATTTAAGTAAGAAGTCTTTATAAATTCAAAGGCTTTCAAGCCCACAGTGTGTCAGGAAACTTGAATTTAAGAGCCCAGCCTTAACATTTACATTCCTAGGTTATCTTTCAGAGCTGGTTGTAGCTGTTAAGAATATTTCCTTTGGGACCTTTAAGTGCATTGTATCATAGCCTCAAGCTATACTTTCTTTTATCCACAAATCTTCTTTAAACATCAGAAGTTTTGATTTAAAAGAGAAACAAGTTGGTAACAGAGTGTATGCATCTCTTCCCTGCTTCACGTAAAGAGTGAGGGTGAGATAACTGTAAAGCTTAGTTAAATAACCGTGGCAGTCTACAAAAAACTGCAAATGTTCCATGAACTGAAAAACATGGAAATGGGCTTTGCTTTAAAATTAATGAAAAGAACTAACACCATTTTTATTTTACAGATTTTTCAGGTGTACCTAAATACACTTAAACTGTTCTGATTATACAGGGTCATCCCACCATCTGTTGCAGGAGTGCTAATTTAGCATTTTTAATAGGGCTCAGTAAAACTTCAGCAGCTAAAACTTTTGTTGAAAATGCCAAATGAGCCTCCAGTGATAATGGAATACTCTCAATGTCCTCTTGTCTTTGATAGGAAAACATTAACTTTTTAAGAATTAAAAGGTTGAGATATTTTTATGTGAGTGATGTTTCAAAATTCCTTCTACCTGTATTTTAGAACATAGTGAAGTGGTGCCTTAGTATGAAAAAAAGTCTGCTGATATCCAAAACACATTTTTTTTCAATACCTCAGCTAATCAAGAATTTTATAAACAGTTTAAGTCTGAAATACATTTATAGCCAGTAAAGAAATGACAATAATAAAATAATTTTTAATAATAAAAATAAAAATCCATTAATACTCCTTTACTTAGTCATATTCATTCAGTGTTAATTCACAGGAGTCTCCAATTGCCTTGCTTTGTCCATCATCTTTAGAAATTGTACTATGCGCCCAAAATGGCTAAAAGGATTTAATGCAGTTTTAAACTACATTTAGCAGTTAATTTTTCTTTCAAAGTTCTCAAATGTTGATATCCATATATTAGCATAATACTGAGGTGTGTGAAACCTCAAAGAAGAAAGTAGGTATTTGTCTCCATTCAAAAACCTCACTTAAGGAATAAGAGGCAAACACATTGGAATTAAACCATTTGTTGATGCCATGCCATGAATCCAGGTTGTAAGGTTTCCCTGGCAGATAAGGTGGAGAACAGGAGTCTCCTCAAACCCACTACTTCATTCTATCATGCAGTAGACATTGGTGGTATATATACCCTCCATGAAAGCAGCTCCGTGTTCAAGAATGCTTTCACCAAAATAAATCAATCAGACATCCATTTCAGAGTACTTCAGACATTCTGATGCTCTTCCTTTTGGCACACATAACTCTTTTTTATAGATGCATTATACACGATTAAATATAGATGAACTTTGAGCTGAGATTTAGGAGCTATGAAGGAACTGACTCTCTACTGATAGTTGGGTGACCATAAAGTGGTCATCAGGCAAATAAGACACTAATTTCTCTGCCCCCAGAGAGGCTCTTATTACTCCCAAACTGCCCACCTCCTTTTTCCCTTCCACCACACCCTGAGCCCTTTTGGCATGTGAATCCCTGGCACCGCAGGGAAGTCACTGGATAGGATACAGAGTGTTCCTCTCTTACTTGATTATATCTGTTCAGAGATTTGCCATTTCACTGGGTGTCTGTACATTTAGCAGCAGCTTTAAATCTTAGCCAAACCTCTCGGTAGGAATGTCCATAATGAAAATAAGACATAGTTCACTGAACTTTAGATCCAATTTCTTTTTTGCTTTAGAAATCAGTGTCATATTACGCTTTATAAATTTTCTTGATTTTCATTCAGTGCATACAATCTAATAACTTTCAGAAAGTTTAAAATCTCATTCTTCAAAATTGTAGCAAATTGAACAAAACGTCAACGTTTATTCCTTCCTTAATATGATTCCTTCAATATTAAGTGAAATTGCTGCAGGTCCACTGCAATTGATGCTAGACTGAAAGAGGAGCCTGCAGAGCTGACAGTTTCTACATTCCATTGTGCCATGGTGTCTTTTCCAGTTTCCTTTCTGGAAAGATTAATTTAGCTAGCAATATAAATCAATATTTTTTAGTCATATTTTCTTCCTAATCTGCTTTCACATACAATTCACTTAGAGCAATAATTACAAAGCAATAACTCTAAGAAAAACAAAACATTGTTATGAGTGACAACCTTCTCTCTGTTTTTCTGCTAAGATGGTTAAGTGGAACTATAGGCCATATTGTGTGGCCTTGAGTGAACATGCCTGCTCTGAACGTTGTGGTAGGCTGTGCAGCCCATGGGAACTCTCGAGCTCTGTCTCTCCCAGCAGACATGTGCCAGATGCTGCACTGTCCTGGCCTTGCTTCCCATCCTGGAGAGTAGATCAGGAGTGCAAAGGTGATACAAACAGACACAGCCCTCAGCAAAACACACGACTCAGCCTTGGAAGAAAGTGAGAGGACACACATGTTCCTGTTGGAACTATGGCATGGCTTCCCTGCTGAATCATGACTCAGATCTGGCACTGAGCCCTGAATTGCTGCCTGATATTTCAGTGATCAGAAGGGTAGAGTGATTGAGCACTCTGGCTATTCTTGTGTTGGGAACTGCAGTGAGACAGGACTGGGAATTAGTGATATCCCAAGAGAAGAGAATCTGGGTCTCATCTGTGCAGCTCAAAGGAACAGAATGGGACAAAAAAATCTGCACGGGCCCAGACTTCATGAGGGTCATCATGGGAGGAGAGTGCAGAGCTGGCTTAAGATGGATACTGTGGCTTGACAAGGGCTATTCTGCTAACAAATTCAATGTGGACAGATTTACCATGTTTCTCCTCTGGAAAGGACCCCACCATACTGTGGTACTGGATAACAGCATTCACAATCTGGAGTTGGTTAGTATGAACTGTGGGGAACCCCAATGACCTTTGAGACCTTCATGCACCATCAACTAGGGGACTGAGTCATTTTCCTTGGAATTAAAGAACAAGAAAACTTTGTAACGTGGTCAGCAAGAGACATTTTAGGGTTTCTATTTCATATCTTTCATTAGCAGAAGTCAAAAGATTTTAGAAAGAGAAGCACTTATTTAACACCTAGGGCAACTTAAATTTTTGACCCTATCAAAGCACTTTGCTAATATTTATCTTCTATCACGTAAGAAGAATTTATTGCATCATTGAGTGCACTGAGGATTAATCCATTCATTTTTGTAATGTACTTAAGTATTTCCATGTGCAGATATGCACAATTCTGTACTTGAGTTTGCTTTTTTCCTTCTTTTGCTATTCTGCTGTATCTGTTATCTTTGTACTGGTCATATTAAAGAACATTTTGTTCATGATAACTGACATTTTTATTAGAAGGGTCTTAAATAGGGGTTCGATAATTCAATTTTCAGCTAAGAAAAATAATAATAAATAAAAAATGCTGCAGCCATCTTCTTGTTCCTCTCTAATTGGAGGTTAATCATTAATCTTTCAGCCACCAGGGAAATACATGTAAGGAAAGACTGAGAGGAAAATGGAAAATAAAATAAAAGATTGAACTGAAATGACCCACGTTGGCAAGTGTCCAAGCCAAAGTGACCAACATCAGAGAGTGTCTACATACAGAGAATGGCGGGGAAGACTTCTATTATTAATGCAGGCATTTCAAGGCCTAGATGCCATGCTACAGCACCTATACCTGTACAGGAAATCTGAGCGGTTCAACCTTCTACAGTAGGCACTTCGCTCAGCTTTCTACACTGGCACCTGAGTGCATCCAGTCAACCTCAACTCTCTCATGCATCTCAGCCAAAACACAAGATATACAGCTTCAGCTCCTTGCCACTGTAACATCCTAACCTTAATTGTAACGTGTGCAGTTACAGCTGGGTTAAATGAAAATGCCACTGTTGCATAGCCAGTGCTTGCCACTGCAGATTAAGCTGGGTTTAGACACCGTTTTTATTATGAGCATGCTTGCGGTACTTGCTCACAGCTTGACACTGCAACCAGATCTGGAGTGGTGACTTATGGTCCATCATCCCCCCATTCAGGTGTTTCTCTGGTCTCACTGTGACCTTTCCAAAGTACATTCTGCAATACGAAAGATGGCAGTGATCCCTCTTTCCCCTTAATCTCTTTCCCTGACACCAAGAAACAGACATCAGTGTTTCAAATTGTTTTTGATTGCAAGTATCAGGGCGGTGTTCCAGGAAGACATGAGTTTTACGTTTAATTCCAACAACAGCCAGGTTGCAATCATTCTGATATATCCTAGCTCTGAATTCCTTTTGCTTAGCATGGCTCTTGCTGAAATTTTGCTTATTGCAATCATCTTTGTCCCTTACTTCACAACAGCAGCAGTATTCCAGTAGCTCTGTTTTTCCTGGAAGATCATGGTAAGACTTTTTCCATAGGATCATCAGTGGCTAAAGGGAATGGACATTTTCTGCTGACTTCTCTGTCATGTCAGAACCCACATGAAAATTAAAATGTGATTCCTCCTCTACTTACGTTCCTCTGTTTTCTAATATCTAAGCGTTGCTGAAGATGCAATCTTAGCCAACAGAAAACACTAAACGGAAGATATTAAAAGAAATGTAGGCCATCAGGTTCTGTCAGACAGCAAAGCAAAGGCATGTGTACCTCTGGCAGTCTTTCAATGAATGCCAAGGCTGCTGGTTCAGAGCAAGCTAGAGATTTCTTCATTGAAGTCTCTTCTACAGTCAATCTTTTCGTATGCAAACTATTCTTAAAACGTTTTCAGTTTGAGACAGCAGATGTTTAATTCATAAGTGACAAGAGGTAGCAGCCATCCCTGACACTAATTTTGTGCCTGTTGTTTGTATCCTGCACATCGCTGGTAGCACCATTTGTAAAGCGGAAAGTAGGAACCTGAAGGGCAGTGTTGCAAACATCTTTCTAGCAAGTTAATCATAGCACTAACTTTGCATATGGGATCAGATGCAACAAATTGACATGCCCAGAAAGAATTGTGTGCACAGTCCATAAGATCAGGGCACGAAAAGAGACATTTATGGAAAATATTTGCTCCAGAATATTTGCTCATGAAGACTCTCAGTGTCAGTAAGAAAGAAGAAATGCTTTAAAGATATCCTTTTAAAGCGTTCTTTGAGGTCATATATTGTTTTATTTTATGTAGTATATTCCTATTATCTCAAATAGCTCTCAGATATCGCAGATAAGAATATCAAGTGAATGTCTAGAAATACATGGAGTTAGAATTCAATAAAACATGCTGCTTTATGAGACACATTGAAAGGCTGTAGGTATTATGCAGCAGATGATTCCCCTTTATGTCAAGACTATTTCAGATAGCACAGTTCTAATTTGATAAGACTAAATTTTAAATCTAGCATCACCAAATGGGGCAGAGATAAGCCCAACAAATCTGTGTGAGTTCTGTCTTGGCATAGCTCAGATAGCCTCATGTACAGAAACGTAAGCACAACTCTGACTATACTCAAATGAGCCCTGTCAGGGGAATGCTGCAGTGACACATCGTATACACAAACACAAAACAGAGAATGACAATTCAGATCTCTGAACGATGTGATTGTGAAGGGACATTTGGCAGCTTGTTTTGTGTATTGCACATGCTTTTCACAGATGCGATAGCAATGGTCTAATAAGCAGTTAAATTGAAGGATAAACATGCTGAGACTACTCTAATAAAGTTTGACTCGAAGTGTAAGCAAAGCGTTGCGTACAGTAGATTTCACTGCTTTCCTTGCCATTTTTAATAGGAAAAAAAATCCGTTTGTCAGAAGAGGAGCCCTTTGTATTCAAAGACAGAGCCACTGTGAAATTTAATAGGTCGCCTATCCTGCAAGAGATCTGAGAACCCAGGAAAATGCAATATCAGAACAGAAGTGTGATTGTGTTATCAGAACAGACATTAAGAAGAAGGGGAAAAAAAGGCAAATTTGTTTTTCCTGTTTTTTAGACAAAAATAATGGCACATGAAGAATGGATACATGTACATAGCTGCAAAGCTACTTCTGAGCAAAGCTCTTATGGCAAGGTGCAAGTTACAGACCTAAATCACATGCCTGTAGAGCAGACATTTGCCTTAGAAGTATGTTGTGATGGCTGCCAAAATCAAGTGTTTTAATGTCAGAGAACACTGTAATCTGAATGGACGATGAAATCCTAATTGTACTTGCCTGTACATCAGTATTCAGATTTTTTTTCCAAATGTTTTGTCTCCTGTTTAGTTGTTTTTTTCTTTTTTCTTTTTCTTTTTTTCTTTTTCTTTTTTCCAGAGAAGGCTTTATCATTCATTACACAGGATAAGTAAACACCGATTACACAGCACCTACTGAATAAGCAGCTACTTAGAAAAGTAATCTTCACCAGCCAGTTAGTAGTGCCTTATTTGCTGCATACCCAAAGCCTGCAATAAATACAGAATTATTCATAATTTCCTGTTCTTTTCTGGGCCACTCATCACTGTAGTATTTGCATGCCTCAAGAACACAGATGAGTTTATTGAAAGATAGGAGACCACTATTATTCCCATTTTACAGCTGAAGAGATAGGGACTTCCCTGAAGCTACATGGTGAATGAGCGGCAGAGCAAGGATTAAAATCCATGGCTTGCAACTCTGTGCACATATCTGGAAACTGCACTGCCTTTTTGCAGGAGGTGCTGAGAAACTGCAGCTCTCACTGCCTTCGTCTACCACAGCAAGTGCTTAGCTTTGCTCTATAAGCCTTGGGCAGCCCAAGCTGGTCATCCATGAAATAGGACACACAGTTAATAGTCAGCTGTCAGTACAACTGGCTTATCATACAATCATAGAATTGTTTGAGTTGCAAGGAACCCTTAAGGGTCAGTCTAGTCCAACTCCCCTGCAGTGAACAGGGACACCCACAGAAAGATCAAGTTGCTCAGAGCCCCCGTCCAACCAGGCCTTGAATATCTTCAAGGACAGTGCTTTCACCACATCTCTGGGTAACCTGTTCCAGAGCCTCAGCATCATCATTGTAAAAAAATTTGTTATGTCCAAGCTACATCTCCCCTCATGTAGTTTGAAACCATTTCCTCTTGTCCTGGCACAACACTGCTAAGAAGTCTGTCCCCTTCATTCTCACAGCCCTCCTTTAGATGCTGAAAGGCTGTTCTCAGGTGACCTTGCAGCCTTTTCTTCTCCAGCCTGAACACCCCCAGCTCTCTCAGTTTGTCCTCATAGCAGAGGTGTTCCATTCCGTGGATCATTTTTGTGGTCCTCCTCTGGACGTGCTCCAACAGCTGTATGTCTCTCCTATACCGAGGACTCCCATATCTGGAAACAGTACTCTCTCTAGGTGAGCTCTGATCAGTTGTCATGGTTCTGGCCCAGTTCAGCCTGGTTCCGTGACTGCTGGGGTGGGGGGACTCACAGACTCACTCCCTGGAAAGGGGAAAGGGGTAGGGAAAATGTATAGGGAGATGGGCCCAGAGGAGGAAAACAACAGCAGCAATAAGCTAAGGGAGAAAACTAATTTACTAAATATGATAACAGGATGCTAGATAACACATTATAATACAATATAATTGGAATTGAAGCTAATAAATCAAATAAAATGAGCGAGAGGGAATCCAAGCCAAAAGGCCTTACTCTAATGCTGAAGGCAGGATGGTTAGAGAGCACACAACTCAGAGATGAGCAGAAAAAGAAAGGGATAGCAGCCTCGTGATTCCCAAACAGTTTTATCTTTCCCTCTGAATGGAAAATGGAAATGCAACAGCAAAGCCTTCTAGGAGCCGTAGTACATTTCTTCTCTTCTGAGACTCCCAGCTCATGCATGATGTTATGATGTAGAATACCGATAACAAAAATCATAAAAGCATGACACCAATGCAGAGCAGAGGGGCAGAATCACATTCCTCACCCTACTGGCTGGCCATGCTTCTTTTGATGCAGTTCAGGGCTATGAGGACACATTGCTGGCTCATGTCCAGCTTGCCATCCACCAGTACCTCCAAGCGCTTTTCAGCAGGGCTGTATTCCATCCTTACATCCCCCACCTTGTACTGATAGCAGGGGTTGTCGTGACCCAAGTGCAAGACCCTGCACTTGGCTTTGTTGAACCTCCTGAAGTTCATGTGGGCCCTCTGGGCAGCCTGTCTAGGTCTGTCTGGATAGCATCCCATCCTGTGGGTGTGTCAACTGCTTTACACAGCTTAGTGTCATCTAAAACTTGCTGAGAGTACACTTGATCCCACTGTCCGTGTTGCTGATGAAGACACTAAAAAGCATTGGTTCCACTAGTGACCCCTTTGGGACACCACTCATTACTGATGTTCACCTGGACACTAAGCCATCGACCACCACCCTCTGGATACAATCTCACAACCAGATCATCAACCATCAAGCAGTCTATACATCAAATCCACGTCTTTCCAATTTGGAGAGAAGGATGTTGTGGGGGACTGTGTCAATCATCACATTAGTAAGCAAGTGCTTTAGTGCAGTGTTAACGGAAGACTCTTGGAAACCATGTCAGCCATGTCTGAGTGAAGGCATTAGCTACTGGGGTTCTGACAGTGGCAGAGTTGATGATTCACTTTCTCTTAGCATAGATGTTGGACCTCAAAAAGCTGTGATAAAAACACCATAATTTGATTTTAACAAAATGGCACTTTATGGTTAAGTACATTTAGAGTGGAAAACACACTGACAGGCTTGAGATCTCTTTTCTTGGATCATTCACCTGAAATTCATTCCCTCCTCCTGTCTTGAGCATGCCCAGAATTCTGCCCCAGTACTCTCTACATCAAAATCATTGATTCATTTTTGATAGTTCTTGTTTTGTGTATTTTTAGCTATCTGGGAAAGCACCAATAGATCAAACTGCAATCATTCCAGCAGTTGTATTTTATTATTTTATTTAATTCACTTTTTTCTTTTTTTTACCTTTGAAGCTATTTTTTTGATCCTCTCCTGTGCACTTGAGATGATTTGCTCATTGATCGTTCCCACGTTTTGGCTGCTGTTGTATGTACATATAGCTGTTAAAATTAATGTGGACGTTAGCTCTCTGAACCAACAAGTGACGCTGTTTAGACATGTAGGTTGAGTTCCTTGTGAACAACTGACCCACAGTCTGCCAGCCATTCAAATAGGTAGTTGGAAATTTGAAACTAATCCCCTAATTTTCAGTTGGTGAAGGTGTGAAAAGCATGATGATAAATCCAGCTTATCTTGCTTATGCAAGTAGTCCTGTTCCTTTGAAATTTGCAGTCAGTGGAGTTGGTGTGGGCTTCAAAGCAGGACCAGACTTACGTATATATCTCAATGCAGGGCTGGTGGGATGTACTTCTTTATGATCCTGATGCCTATTTGTGCAGCCCTGTCCCTGTGCCATGCCGTCCCTCCAGTCCCCATGCCTCTTTGCTTCTTTCAAAAACTACAGCAGAGGTGGTCAAGGCAAACACTTTGCATCTGGGACTGTGCGTGGATCTTCTATGCCCTCTCTATACAATTTGGAGGTCAGGAGCTTCCTTTTCCTCCAGGTCAAACTGTCCTTGGCAAGGGCTGGTATGGCAGGTCTGCATTTTCACTAGACAGATGAACCCTGAACACTTCACTGCTTCTATAAAAGTGGAACAGTTTGCCAGGAAAGACCAAGGAAATCCATGCAACGTTTCCTATGTCCAACGAGGTAATGGTTCCCCACATCAAAGGCTTAATATGTATTGAAGCATGGGGTGTATGACAGTTCCTCACAGCTATTCATAACTGCTTTTGTGACAACATCCTCCTTTTCCATCCCAAACATCTATTGACTTTTTTAGAAATATCAGACCCCAAATGCAAATAGCTCCAGTGTTTTACTCTACTTTTCTTTTGGCTAACTCCATTGCCAAATTCTAGCCAGCTCTGCAGTTGTTTCTGTTGTTTTGTGAGCAAGCCACCTACATTTTTAATTGAATACACTGTTTGCCAGGAGAAAATAAATGTCCCTACTTAATATTCATGCAAATCTCATTCTTTAGACTCCAACAAACACTCACTGACTGACTCATAATAACAGGGTCACACTCGAGGCATAACCTTTGCTGATGCATGGGCATAGTTCCACTGCCCTTCACTTATGCCAATTTATAGTACATGAAGGTCCAGCTTATTGACTGATATATATAATATGTGCTATTAATTGTATCTTTCTGAATTCTAGTGCACTGGAACTGAGGAAGGGTTTTCATATGAAGTTCTGCAACTGACATGGTATGTTATATATTTGATGTAGTTCAATCATTAATATTTATCTTCTTGGTTCCTTATATGTATATCACTGTAAAATCCCCACCAAAACTTTTCCAAAACAAGGCATTTGGAGGTTAATTTGTCTTTTTTTTTTTTTTTTTTTTTTTTTTTTTAGCAGCTAGCTCTTTCCATTTTCTGTAAATGTTAATTCTAGATCGAACCATTTAAAAGCTATTTTTTTCTTGAAATTTTATTAATTAGAGCACTTGAATCTATATAACAGAAGTCAGCTTTAATGGGATTTGGAACTGCTGAGAACATTTATTCCCACCAAACCCCTGCCAGCAATTTCAGCTTGGAAAGCAGTATACTGCAAATCCTAAAATAAATGTAAGTTGTGTCTACGTCTTTCCAAATGGTATGCATTAATGTATTTTTTCTGTAACGGCAGCTAATTATTACTGTGAGTCATTAAAGGGTAACTTGAAAGCATTTGTACAATTTTATAAGTGTGCAAACTAATGCTTGCTGGCACCATTGACAGATACCTGTGTTGATCACAAACAGAGATAATGAGTTCTGTCAATTTGCCCAGCGCATTTTTAAGCAACCCAGAGAAATACAGTAAATATGGTAACTATAGCAGCCAAAAGAGATGTGAGTTCATCAAAACAACTTAAAACATGCTAATCCAATCTTATCTGAGCATTTACATAGCCAAAACCCAGATGACAGGTAGACTTGTTATGTACAAATAGGTATCCATAGGCATAAATATTTATAGCTTATAACCTAAATAGGAGAGATGTACATACATATGTATGTATAATAACATTGGCCGTATGTAACCAGTTTCTAAACTTCACACACCTAGTCCTTAACATCCCTAAGTACACTAGGCTACATCAGTCCTGTGTTGTCCATGAGAACACTCCTGTCTATTACAGACATTTGAATATATATGCTTAATGAAAAATTTATCAACATCAATCTGTCCATCTTAGTTCAATGATTTTTATGTTGTTACTTCTAAGATTTGCTCTCTCCTTCCTGCTGTGAAGGAATTACGTGTATAGTATCATATGCATAAACCCAGGAATACTGATGTACAACTTGTATCCTCTGGTTTAAGCTTCATTAATCTTTCTTTATGAATCATATGTATGAGAGCAAATCGTTGTGGTTATTCTCCATCAATCGCTTTCTTAGATGCTTAAGAATAGAGAGTGAGTTGTTTTTTGCTCAATACAATTAAAGGTGTACTCTGTCCTTTCAAGAAATGCAAGAGGCAGTGTGATGCTGAAAAGCTGGCTTTGAACCACCAGATAAGAGGCTTTAATGGTCATATGTAGTGCTGCCCTAATGCCACATTATTTCTCAAGAACAGGTATAACTGCTGCTCCAGCCAGCTGAAACACTTAGTAGCAAATTTAGCCATTCTGAAGAAATTAACTAAACATATTTTATATATTATTGCATCGTAAAGCCTCAGCTCAGAAGTTTTCTTATTTGATGCCCACTTGTGTGCAATAAAAAATATGCTAAGTGTACACAGAAAGCTATAACATTTTAGATGTAAGCATATGTTACCAGTGTTTAGCATAATCATCGAATCACAGAATGCCTTGGGTTGGAAGGGTCCTTACAGATCACCTAGTTCCAACCCACTGCTGCAGACAGAGCTGCCGCTCACCAGATCAGGCTGTCTAAGGGCAGCTGAGCACCTTTAAGTTGAACACGTTAGTTAGAAGCATTTTACCTGTTTAGAAGAACACTTTTGCATTATTGTTGCTCTGTAATGCAAAATGGTTCACATATTTCATGGCTAAAAGTTAGATTTTAGAGCAGTGGGAGATCTGCAGAAAATTGCCTGGGAACTTCGGGATACATGAACTGCCACTGCTCAGTAAGCAGCCACACCGAGAGAATACAAAATTCATTTGTGTCTGCTCTCTATGCACTTACTTTTGGCTTTCGAATACACCTGACTCTCACAATGCCTGCACAGAAGCTTAAGTACTTCTTAAGTACAGCCATGCCCATGCTGTTTGCATGACACCTATGGTTACAAAGCAGGGGGTCCAGCTCAGGGGTGAGCAAAATGTGACCTTCATCTATCTCTTTTGGATAGGATCTATCCAAAGAGCCACTGAAGGAACTGGGACTATTTAGCCTGGGGAAAAGGAGGCTGAGGGGAAACCTTATTGCTCTCTTCCAATACCTGAAAGGTGCTTACAGCAAGAGCGGGGCTGGTCTCTTCTCACTGGTGACAGGATGAGGGGAAATGGCCTCAAGTTGCACCAGGTAAGGTTAGGTTGGATATGGGGAAACACTTCTGTACAGAAAGGGTTGTTAAGCACTGGAATAGGCTCCCCAGGGAGGTGGGTGAGTCACCATCCCTGGATGTGTTTAAAATCCGTTTGGATGTGGTGCTCAGGAACATGATTTAGCAGAGGGTTGTTGGAGTCAAGGTAGTATGGTGAGGTTGTGGTTGGACTCGATGATCTTGAAGGTCTTTTCCAACCTGCACAATTTTGTGATTCTATGATCTGTCAATCTGCCCAGGTCTGAGCATCAGAGCTAAGCAGTGCTCAGGGTAACCCTTTTCCCACATTGCCTCCGCTCGCAGCACAGCCCCACCCATCCTTCACCTGAGCCTTGTTCACGTTTCACATCCACGGCAAACCGTCTGTGAGCACTACTCTCATCTAAAAGTGCTGCACAAACCTCTAACCCAAAGTAGCTCTTACTCAAGAAATCTTACCGTATAAAAATCAAACTGCGTCCTCACAGATGCACGAGAGAGCTTTGCCGTTCCCAGCAGAGCCCCCAGAGTACACGGCGGAGCAACCCGTGCGAAGACGGGTCCGGGCAGCAACGCGCGGGCGCCCCCTCGCGGTCATCTTCCAGCGGCGCACAAGTAGCTGGGTGGAGCCGCGCTGCCCCCCGGCGGCGCGGGGAGAGAACGGCGCTGGGGCGACCCGGGCCGGGCGGGGCTGGAGCACTGCCGCGCGTTAAACACGCGTGTAGCAAACCTGCTGCCTGTCGGGCAAATCCTGTCAGGCACTTTTTCTGTTTTTGTTATGCGTGAGGCTCCGAGGAGCTGCGAGAGCTCGGGACGGGGCACGGCTCCCATAGCGGCAGGGAGACCCAAAGCAGGAGTTCCTAAGGCTCGTTCGTCAGGTTATGGAGAGAGAACACTGTTCTCACAACGTTACCTGTATGGAGATGTGAATACTTGGTGACAGAAAGCAACTCGCTGTAAGAAATCTGATATTTAAACACTCCCAGGCAATAATATAGGGGAAAAGCTCCTGTCGCTTTGTGCTGCCTCTTCCAGCTGTTTTTGGGCTCTGACAGGGATCATTCACAACTCTGTATCCACCCGTGAAGCTTGCTGTAAGGATCCTGTTTTAGCACAGGGGTTGGACTCAATGATCTCCAGAGGTCCCCTCCAATCCCTGACAGTTCTGTGATGCTGTGGTCACCAAGGAAAGAGGAG
Source organism: Centrocercus urophasianus (assembly GCF_019232065.1). Classification (NCBI taxonomy): domain Eukaryota; kingdom Metazoa; phylum Chordata; class Aves; order Galliformes; family Phasianidae; genus Centrocercus; species Centrocercus urophasianus. The sequence goes on along the minus strand of NW_024884364.1, from coordinate 54,965,821 downwards.
GGGACCAAAGTGTGGCTCTGCACCCCAGAACATCCACACATCATTGCCTAAGAACAGCATCAAGCCACAAATGGAGGATTTGAACCCCAGGGGGCATCCTGCAGGGCAGGGAGCTGCTCATCCCCTCCTGCCTTCAGCGGTGGGATCCATTCCTTGGAGGTTTTTGATAGATCTAAAAAGACAGATGGTACAGTGAGCTGCAGGGCTACCTGAAGGAGGGACATCGCCTCACTGAAGTATTATTTCCAAGTACAGCCATGGTGGTGATGCAGTGGCACAGGCTGCCCAGGGGAGTGGTGCAGTCACCATCCCTGGAGGTGTTCCAGAACCGTGTGGATGTAGCACTGAGGGTCATAGTCAGTGGGCATGGTGGGGATGGGCTGACGGTTGGACTGGGTGATCTTTTCCAATCTTAATGATTCAATGATTCTGTGATATTTATCACAGGTAATGCAAAATGCTGAGTGCACCTCAGGTACCCTAGAGGAGTCAGGACTGTGCTGTAGCCATGGTACCCAGCCCATCATCATAAAATCATATAACCATAGAGTGGCCTGGGTTGAAAAGGACCACAATGATCATCTGGTTTCAACCCCCTGCTATGTGCAGGGTCGCCAACCACCAGACCAGGCTGCCCAGAGCCACATCCAGCGTGGCTTTGAATGCCTTCAGGGATGGGGCATCCACAGCCTCCTTGGGCAACCTGTTCCAGTGCATCACCATCCTCTGTGCTTATATTGCTTGGACAGCTCAACATTCAGATAACCCAAATCACACCTCCTACCCACACCACACGTGTGCCTGGTGTCGCACTTCCTGCAGAGCCCCCTGCACAAAGCAGTGGAGCAGTGAACCCCTCCTTGCCCCGTTCAGCCACCACTACATCCTCGCATGCATCCTGAAACCCAACCCAACGGTGCCTTAACACTGGTGCTGTCAACAGGCCTAGAACGGCGTAGCCCAGGTGCACTGCCTACAGAAGACGACTACGCTCACGGTGCCCATCCACACGCCCATAAACCCGCATCCAGGTGTGTGCGGGCGGACGAGGAGTCCCGCCCTGCCCACGCCTTCACTGTCCGCAGCCCCGGGCCGTGCCGGGCCGTGCCGAGACCCCCGGGGTCGGGCGCGCCCCGTGCACCCACCGCGCTCCCGCTGCCGGGCTGCGCGCGGGGGCGGCGCGGGCGCGGCGCTGCGGCGGGGC